>NC_090831.1:99493185-99796215 GCF_028021215.1 Eschrichtius robustus | reverse complement strand
AAACTAATAAAATGTAATAAATTTTCAAAAACATTTTAATGAGTACATAGTATGAGCTATGATCTATCCCAGGTGTTAGAAATACAAAGATGAATTGTGAAAAGATAATTAATACACAGCTGCTTAAACATGTCCTTCTGCCTCTTTGATGTCTTCGCTTGGAATGTCCTCCCCCATAATAACCCATACTCATTTCAAGTGCTTCCTCCTCTGAGAAGCCTTCCTTAACAGCAGGACATGGTTGGATGGAGTTGAAAATTACTCTTTCTATCCCCATCTGCCTTGTCCCTACCTCTATTTTAGCACTTACCACATCCTGTTGTATAAAAGCTTGTCATCCTGCTCGGCTTTGAACGTTGGGAAGTCACATTCTCATTTCATTATTTAAATTTGTATCCTTATCCAAGCACAACCAAACCCCAGCACAATAACTGACACATAGTAGGTGCTGAATAAACTAATCAATGTTGAATAAATATTAATATGCTTTTACCTTAATAGATATTGGGGAAAGTGTTTTCCAAAGTCCATATGAATTAAGTCGATGATGTAATAATAATAAAACACTGACTATTCACTTGGTTCTTGTTTCTTCTCCTTTCACTTTCAGATATCAATAACTTGTGATACTTATGTAGATTAAATTAATAGAAGCAGGTTTTACCTTAATTTGAGGTTGAAACATTTCCAACATTCATTTTGGATTATTGTGTGTGCAAAATCTGTCCTTTGGACAATCTAACACAAATTTATTAAATGGCCTCATGTTTACTGAGTGGGGATTTCAGTGACATGAAGATGAACTAGAAAAGAGATACCAAGAGAGCAGAGGAAGTGGAAATCTTGAGATTATTTAAAGAAAGGTATGGTAGGATTGATTGGCATGTTAGATGAAGCAAAATGATGAAGCAGACAGGAAAAGGTCTACTGTCTAACCTCAGTAATCAGAAGAATGATAGTTTCTTAAAGGAAAATTGAGGAATAGGGAAAAAAGATACATATCCTGGGAGGGAAGAAAAGTTAACATATGGACATGCTTACTCTGAAATAGCATATTCAATAGCTTATTTTGAATATGGAAACACCATGTAAGCCTTGTGAATATAAAGTTGAATGACCAATGAGAGGGCAGGGATATAAATGTGATGACATTATCCGTACTTAAGTGAAAATCAAACACAAAGAAGTGACAAGTTTTCAAAGAAATAATTATAATGAGGCCAAGAAACTGAGACCCTGGAAAGCAGAGGTCAGAGTAGAAGTATATTGTTGAGGAGGGAAAGATGAAGGTATTAGAAAAAAGAACTGAGTCACAGTTTATCTTTACTAAGTTTCAGGTCAGTAATTCTGAATAATTTGGTTATGTTATCAGGAAATACGAGTTGGTCCATATTAGGAATGAAGTAAGGAAAAGAAGCAGGATGAACTCAAGAGCATTTTAACGCCCTTTTTAAAAAAAAGGTCTTTGTTACATTAGTAACAGAATAAAACATTGATGGTAGTTGCTGAGTGGACTGCAATATTGTTTTAGCATTTTTGCTAACTATGAATTTATTTAGTTCTTAAGAAAACAGAAAGAAAAAATATTGGACATTCAGTTAAAGTTGGCAGACTTTGCTTTCTCTGGAAGACCCACTAAAACAATAAAAGGATGTATTTGCTAAGACACAGATTCACAAAGTCAGGAGAAAAGGAAAAGAAACTTGAGCAACACAATTTTCCAAGCTGAAATGCAAAGACAAGTGGTAAATTATTCAGCATATTGTCAAAAGTGAGAATTAATCCAGCAATGGGGAATACCAAAAAGTAATCAAATTTATCACATGATCCCCCAAACTCTCAGGAATTGTCACAACCAGCTATCTCTTAAAGTGGAAGGAATTTGAAAGAAGGAGGATTTCTTTAAGACTGTTTCACAAGCAGTCAGATCCATAGATCTTCACTCATCACAGCTGGGGTGACTTCCCAGACCCCCAGAAGAACAGGTACAATAGCAGGACTTTTGGAAGGAGCACACGAGGATAAGTGAGGGTTGTTACACTGTACTGAAAGCAAGAGAGCTAAGGAAATACACACATAACAAACTTCAGTCCTCGTCTCCTCATCCCCCGACTTGCCTCCTAGAACCCCGACAGTCAGGCTCTGTCTTTTGGACTGCGAGAAAATAAATTTCTGTTGTTTAAGCTACCAGGTCTGTGACATTTTGTTACAGCAGTGCTAGAAAACTCATAAATGAATACCTGAAATTGAACAATCAAAAAGTCACAAGAATGTTACATAGAGCAAAGACGATAAATTCTAAAAGAGAGGGATAATTGAGCGTGGAGGTGGGAACTATTATTTTTCACAGCAACCTTTATGTAACTGACTTATTAACATGAATAATTTTGACAGCAATTAAAACTGAACGTTAAAAATACAGATTTTTCTTCACTGGTTAAACAAATGTAACATATAAAGCAATTTATTTTCTGACTTTACTCTTGGAAATTTAGGAGGCTTTGAATTGGTGAGCCCCTAGAAAATTAAATTCCATTCTGGATATCATATCACATTGTAATGGATGAAGAAATCATGAAAAAGCTAGTCCGAACTCTAAACATACATATAGATTAACTAAAGATCTACCCAAATATAAGCTGTTATTATTATTGTTATTAACATTATATTTTTATGTTCAAGTTGAAGGAGAAAAAGTTCACTAATTGTGTGGAATGTTTTCTTTTTGTCCCTGCAGATGCACATTTCATGCTCTCCCCCTGCTCTCTGCCCTGACAAACTGAACTTTATAGATTGTATCTATGAGCTTTCTTGCCTTCTGTATCAGGTTGGATTTTGAAAATGGGCAAACAAAGCAGGAAGTCACAGGGAAGGAGGAGACTGAGATCAGGGGATTTGATGTGGCTTTGCTCCTGCTAGGATGTCTTGGATTGGTTGTGCCTCTCAATGCAAGATTACTGTTCCTCCCAAGGCTATTGATTCTGCAGGACGTTTTCTTCCCAGATTCTAGTAACTAGTCTTTCTCCACCCTTTGACCTCCAAGCTCACTACAAACTCCAGGTTACCGCACTATCCTTGGTTCCCCAACTCTCACTCTTTGTAAATAACCCCTATATAAACAATCCTTGAAGTATATCCTATTTTGAGTGTGCTAATGGAATTTCTGTTGCGCATCTAATCATATAAAATATGGTGAAATATATTAGAAATTAAACAACCACTTCCTTGCCTTCTGATTATATGGCTTATTTTCACATGGGTAGTAATTTCAAAGCTATTTTGAAGTTTAATGTGACTATTTAGGTAACAAACAGTATTTACTAGTATATCAAGATTCGTTAGCTATAAAAATGGGCAAAGGAATTGCGATAATTTATTGTACATAAGAGGTGAGGTAAAACAGGGAATGATTGGGCTCTTTAATGCAGCTACTATGAAGTATCATTGCATGAAAAGAGGAGGCATACAATTATCATGCATCATGTCCAATGTATTATTTATTTATTTATACCAATTGTTTAAAATTGGAGGGGATGGCGTCTTCAATGTATCTCGATCACTTGGGTAGAACACAGACAGAAAGGTGTAAACTAAGGTGGCTTTCTAAGTAATAAATTGCCTGATTTAAGTCCTTATTTCTTTCTCATATGTATCAGGGTGGAGCTTTAATTCTTAATTGAGAAAGAGTGTGACAAATATTCATTTCCACTTCACTGGTAAACTAATATAGAAGAATTAGGAGTGAGATTGAAGGAGGCAACATCAGGCCTTAGAAGCAATTTCTGCTTACATTTGACCTAGTGTACTAACTTGTGTGTTCTTTCTAAATCCTAAAGGACCCTGCCTTTTCTTCAAGCAAATTTTGTTCCCTGGAGAACAACTTTGCCAGCATTCATTTAGGCGAAATGTTATTTACTTCAATTCACTTAGAGATTATTGAAATATGCTCAACAAAGAAACACCACTTCTAAAAATGTCTTTAAAATGTTTCAAATCAGGTACACAAGAGATTTGGGGTAGGGCTTTATATCGTTTAACTTGTTTTTTTGCATTCTTTCTTGCTTACTTTTCCTTATTTTTGTCTTAATATAGTTCATTTTCAGATTATAAAACTGTAAAATTATTTGAAAAATATGGAAAAGTATAAGAAGGAAATAATATTGTATGGTCAGGCCACGCAAGAAGGCTATTCTCTTCCTCTCTGTACATCCCCTGCCTGACAAGTGCCGGCTTCACCTACACCCTAAGCACATGACTGACCTTCCTATGTACTTGCCCCAGGCCCAGCTAGTGATTGTTCTTATCAAAGGGGCGGTGAGGGGCGGGCCCCTCTGCTGGTTTCCCTGGTAACCAATGAGCCCACCTGATGTCAATGTCAATTCACCTATAACTGGTAATTCCACCACCACCACACAACCCCCCCCCTACCCCGCCACCGCCCGCTGGCCCCACAGCAAAGACTGCCATCATGTCCTGCCAGTCAACTGCTGCATACGGTGGGGTGTCGCTCCAGGACCTTGCTTCAGACGTGTAAGGTCCCCCATCCATTAAACCATTGATATCTCTATTGCTGACACTGGGCTCTTTCATCAGTCTTGAAGCTGAGCAAGCACAGGGCTTGTAGGCCTCTGGGGTGCAGCCCAACAAATATACACACCAAATTTTATCATATGATGGTTAATACCCGATGTTTATAAATGAGACCATGCTTACACATTTTATGTTTATTCTGATTTTTTACATGATGTTATATAGTGATAATTATGCCATTATGTACTTTGAAAAACAAGATAAAAATGTATTTGTTTCTAATAATGGCAGATATGAAACTTATTTGTGAATTATAGGCACATATAGGGATTACTAATCAGGACTTGATTACATCTTTCAACATAAAGTACATAATTTGGAAGGACAGGTCATGGATTGAGAATGGGAGAGTGATGGTGCTAGTGTGTTATATCTAAGGAGATTAAGACCAATCCAATAGTATATGGTCAGTAGCTCACTGAATTAGACATTAAACATCCAGTGTTGTAGACTAGGTGCTACCAGTAACTAACTATAATGTGGGTAAATCAATCAATAGAAAAATAAGATTTTAAATGGTTGCATGCTCATCCATCCTGTATATATACCATATTTTATTTAAGTAATTCCCTATTAGATGATTTAGGTTGATTTCAGTTTGTCAATATTGAAACAAATAAGAACATGATGTATATAAATGAGGCCCTAACATGCAATCTTGGTCACTTACTTCTGAGAGACAATTTACTGCTGTTGATACCAAGCAAAGGCTTGCTGCCTGAAGCCCATAGAAGCCAATACTATGGCACCGGCTTTTGAGAAAAGAAAGAGCTTTATTTCGAGGTTGATAAGCAAGGAGACAGGGGGCAGGGCTCAACTCTTGTCTCCTCCATCCAGGGTTGGGGTAAAATTTAAGCGGTTAGGGGAATTTCAAACTTGGCAGAAGATGACTGGCTAGTCTCTAATCAGTCCATATATGGTAATCCAGCTACTCAGGTTGCTGGAAGCTAGATTTTCCTTATTGAAGGACTTCTTGCTTTGTAAAGAGGTCAGGTGGCAACATTTCTATTCTTTGAGTTTAATATCCTTTTTTTTTTTTAAGGGTTTCTTTTTTTAATTAAGTGTAACATAGGCAAAATTATTTAAGTCAATAAATTTTTAAGGAATTTCACATGTTCTGATTCTTTCCACTGCTCCGGGGTCATCCTGGAGACGTGGGTTCCCATCTCGCACATGCGCAGGGATGTCTCTGTAAAACAACTCCAGGTTTGATTAATCAACAACCCGTTTTAGGGAAACAAAACCAGTTTAAGCTGGTCAATGTTTTACGTGTTGTTTCACTGCTGTTCCTCTGCCTCTTTGTTCAGTCCTTTGATTTTGGTGCAAATATGGAAAGGCAGTGATGCATAGTGGACAAAAGGTAAGTCAGAGTTCAAGGTCGAAATTCTCACTCTTCTTTCTAGGTGTTTCCACATTGGGAATTGTACTTAATCTTTCTTAAAGTAATAATGTAAGCATTTGATGAGATAAGGTAGAGTTCTTTTTTTGTTTTTTTACTCCTTCCACGCATGGCTGCTAGATGTATATATTCTACCCCTTGAAAACACAGCAGGTCAAGAGCCGCTGGGAGGCGTGATATCTGATAAGACTAGGGGATTCAGTGGTCATATGCGTACTATTGCACCCCTTTGCTGTGACGTGTGTCACAAGTCCAAGTGCAAGGCAGTGTTATGCTGGGTCTGTCAGTGGATTAAATGCTTTTTATGTTTTTAAATATTGGTGCAGAAAAGGCAAACCTATGCCCTAGATACGTATTCTTTCTGTTCAAAATTAATTATTGGCTTTTACCAGGTGGAAGGAGTTGAATGTAATCAACGTGCCACTGAAACCGTGGGTTAAATCCATTTCACCTGCCTTCACTAATTAAGGTCCTGTTAAGAAGGTCCTGTTAAGACTTGCATGCCCTCCAAACAGCAGGTAGCCTAAACAATAAGATGTTTGCCTGAGTTGTTTTCTATGAACTTGGAATCAGCTGCATCTAGTTCCAGTTGAACTGGTTAAGACAGGCTAGGACCACCGATCCTTCCACTGGGCATGCGCAAGTGTCCATACTCAGCGACCTTTAAAAAGAGCAGAGCCTGTAGCTTAGTTACGCCTGCGCGGAAAGACAATCACTGCCCCTTTTTTCCAATCACCTTTCCCCATGCTCCCCGTGTTCCCCACGCCTGAGCGTGCTCTGCTTCTTTGTTATGCCTACATACACCCAGTCTCCTTGCCTTCAAGGAGGTGGATCTGAGATTTGTTCTGCGGTCTCCTCGCTTGGCTGACTCCTGAGTAAACCCTCACTTTGCTGCAAACCTTGATGTCTCGGTGTTTCGGCTCACTGTGCTCGAGCAAGAGGAACCTGGTTCGGTAACACCAAGGGGCGGATTTGTCTCCTCCAGGTAGGATGCCATATCAGGACATAGTGTTGGCGTTTGTGGCTAAGAGTTGGATGTTTAGCGACGGCAGTGGCTAAATCAGCTTTGTGGAGTGGGAACTTACACAGTTGGCCCCATGTGTATCTTTCATCCTTATCACCATGAGTCTTTGTGAACCTAACCGTGCCTGCTGTGGGGCAGACAATGACAGAGGCCAGCTGATCAAATCAGAATTACTGGTAAAGTAATTCTGTCACCTTGGTTGTTTAGTGCTCCTTCTGTGGTGGATACTCTCTGTTGGGGGTTAATAAGGAATACAAAGAACCTCACCCTCTGTGCTCACGTCAATGGTGATGTCACCATGCCTCTTCCCTGCACCTCTTATCCCTGATCTTCAGGGTTTTCTCTTTCCAGGCCTGGCCCAATCAGCCAAGTCTTTTGTCACTGCATGTGTCTTAAGTGATTTTACCTTGGGCCCCAGCACAAAGTGGTAACTAAGCATACTGTCTGAAGCTTTGCTCAATAAGAGAATTCCCCTTACTGCTGTCTTCAGTGGGGCAGAAGTACAGCACCAGAACATTTTAGCCTGCTTCCACCTACCGAGCCAACCTACCTCTGAGCAAAGCTTGCTACTTTCCCTCCTCTGTCATTTGCTGATAGAGACTGCACTCTACCCCCCTGTGCCATAGGTGAAAGGCAAAGACATGAGTGCAACAGTGGTAAATGCCATGGAGATCTGGGCCACATGCTTTTGCTGTGGTGTTGCAGGGTTTGGAGATCTGGGCCACATGCTTTTGCTGTGGTGTTGCAGGGTTCTTCCTTCGTTAGCTGTCCAACTTTCTTGATCCTAGAGACGCTGTAACCTATTGACTACATCCACACCTCTTTGCAATCAGGCTTTCTTGGCCTTTACTCCAACCTTGTCTCTCATTAAGATAATGGTAACTCTACTTGCTTCTGCTGGTTAAATACTTCCACCTGGCGTCTGTTATAAGGGGAGAGGGAGCGTACAATCCTCATTACTATCAGTGAGCTTAATTCTATGACAGTATTACCATTGTCCCTGTTACAAGGGACAGCAGCCATTGAGGTTTACAGTCATGCTGTGTTCGTCTAACTAGTGCATTCTCTACCATTTTGGGACATGGGGTACCCATCAGGTCCTTGTGCAGAACATAGGTAGCTAGTGGATTTTCCAGCCTTACACAGCATAGCCACTCTAACATGCCTGCTCTGAGCCTTTTGATCCTTTCAGCATCTCCCACAGGCATTTCTATTTAACTTAGTGTGGACCATTACTTTCTCTATACTTCAAGAGCAGTATGTTAATATTGTTTCCTGAGATCCCTGCCAAAGTATTATATCCTGTAGCTTAGGAGAATGCCCAGAACTTCCCCAGGCATGTCGTGACTTGGCTTTGGTGGCTGGCCATGAGATGGAGTGTGAAAGGGTACACATGTTGTCTTGAAAGCAGGCTTCTGCTATAGCTTTAGTAGTTCTACCCTCTAACAGTAAGGAGTGGGCCACTTTGGCAGGTCCAGAGGGAGTTCAGTGGACTCCCGGAGTCTCAAGGATTTTGAGTGCAGTGAAACGTATGTCCTCAAGCCAGGTCTTAATACTCCATCTTTCCCAACCACATTTGGCATAGCAAACATGGGTTACGTAGACGGGGCTAAGAGTTAACCTTCCCTGAACTTTGCTACTTATATTGAGTTACATTGAATTGCTGGTCCCATTCATTAGCTTTCTCTTTCCTCTCTTCCCTGGAACTCTACTACTCTTCATAATTAAGTTGTGGTCTTAGCTTTACTGCCCTCTGGCTATAGGAGATGAGTCTTTTCATGCTACCGAGGAGGACTTCTGCCTTGCACACTTACTTTTCTTCAGTGATTAGTCACCTGCTTTTTAATGTCTTCCTCCAGTACGTAAATGGCACTTAGTAAGAATTATCAAGATAGGATTGTTCTTATAACTTGCTCTTCCAAGGAACTTAAAACAAATATTATACCTGCCAGTATATATATCTTATCTCAAAAATAAGACATTAACTATTGGCAAAATTTAACAGTTGCATTGCAACAGTCTGCAACCAATGGGGTCTTATTTTGCACCTGGTTGTCAGGTGGTCCAGCTCCAAAATTCTGTTTTGGAGCATGCTTCCTTGGACCCCTCCTGGTACCAACAGTTTTATGGTGGTTTGCCTGGAAAACAGATTATGAGGCAGAAATTTTTATGCTGAAAATTTATAAGGGACTACCTTCAGGGTCAACATCTGTGGAAGAGTAAATGAAACAAGATTAAACAGGGAAGAACTGAACTGTAATGTAGACCCACAGGTCTCAGTCTATCCTTTGGGAGCTCTAGGGGTGGAACAATACTTGAGATTGCTCCAACTCGAGGCAAGGACACCAGCTGTTAATATCCCAGTATCAACCAGGCCTTGGATGCACACTGACCTTCAGGAGGGAGATGTGACCTCAGATAAGTATATTCTTTTCAGCTGAGAACAACTACCTGAGACAGAATCAGCTAAGAGCCATCAGTAGCCAACATTCCCAGCAGCTGGGGGAAGGTGTGCCTTAGGTTAGAAGGGAATCTAGGTGGCACACACCACACTCCAGAAAGTATATTTTAAGTGAGATTGACATAAGATCTGTCTTAAATACTTTGTCAAATATTCCTAGTACATATTGCTAGTATTAGTATATAATGTCACCAACATGTGAATGCACCATTATATATAAATTTATATATGTACAGATATATCCATCATAAATTTACATGGGTTTTATGTTTACATAGTTCCAGGCTGTCTGAAAAATAGAATTATCACAAATCATACTATTAAGTCATTAGTATTTTATAAAAGTCTTATTATGGTTCTTTTTTAACATAATAAAAGCTGATATTGAAAATGGAAAAAAGGAAAAGAAGAAACTTAAAGACACGTTACATTATTTGTAGTTTTCAGTATGAGGAAAAAGCAGAAATAATTCATGGTAGCCAAAGGGTTTGAAGAGAATAGAATTTTACAAATACTTGAGAGAAAAGGGAGCAAAAGATGCAAGGAAGGAACATTAATAAATAAAGACTGGTAAGTTAATGATGATTCTGAAGGTTCTGAGCTATTGAGATCATTTTTAAAAATTCATACTGGAAAGAAATAAAGGAATGGAAAGCTTTGGATTATTTATCAATAATCAGGCAGATCTTGGAAAATTACTTCTTAAATGCTAAGAAAATATGGTGAATATCTCCTTTACAGAAATGAGAGTTAAATAAAAATATTAATAACTGGTCTTAAGTTTCTCTCTCTTTTTCTCTCTCTCTGTTTTAAATAATTTGTAAAGTTATAGCCTCTACCTCTCATCTCTCATTATCTGGCTCTGGATTTTGATCCTAACGCTATTTCAACAGTGATTTCCATTTCTCTGAGTTGGAGGATACACTATTCTCTTCAGACAAGTGACTCCTTCTGGCTGGTAGGCAGCCCACTAGCTGACTCTCCCACTCCAAAAATGTCAGAGATCCTCTCTTTGACCTGTGTTTGTCCAGCTCTGGCACTGCCTTCAGGCAGCAGTTACAGACAAACATAACACTAAGCTCTCTAGAACTATGACATGGTATGTATGATATGTAGGATATATATGTAAACAAAATAACCTTGATCTAGTCATTTTCTTTCCAGTAATCATATCTGTTTGCAAGAGCTCTACATTTTATAAAGTAAACACCATCTCTGTAAGAGTTCAGTCTATTTTCCACTCTGAATTTGAAATTAAATAAAACAAAACCTTGCCTGAGGAAAAAGTGAAGTAGTCATACTGTCTTCAACTAATAATCTCAGGTTCACAGAGTAAGTTTTCTTTCAGCTCTCCCTCACATCTCTGGTAAGATGACCACTGCCTGCTGTAACATATATTACTACTACCAATGTTGAATCTCAATGAGATGTTTTACTATAAGATCTATTTTTAACATGTTTTTTAATTATAAAATGCCACAGAAAAAATGTTAATTCATGACCATTCATATTACTCACTCTCACCTGCCCCAGAAGTACCCAGTAGAGTTTTCCTTTGCCAGAGAGGTTCCTGGGCCATTTTTACACACATCACAATAAAGAGTGACAAGCAACGTCATGAAGCCAGAAAGGCCAATAGGCTTTACATTGGAAAGAATAGTGTGTCTGGTAAACGTTAGCTACAAGCCAAGTGAATGTAGTAAGGCCAAACTTGTGCTTTTCTCCCCCAATTCAGATGTTGAAATCCTAACCCTGGTACCTCAGAATTGACCATATTTGGAGATAGGGCCTTTAAGAAGGTAATTAATTAAAATGAGGTAATTAGGGCGGTCCCTAATCTAATATGACTGGTGTCCTTATAAGAAAAGGCAAGATTAGGATACAGATATCTCCTCAGAAGGAAGACCATATGAAGAAACATAGAAGACAACCATCTACGAGCCAAGAAGAGAGGCTTCAGAAGAAACCAACCCTGGCAACGCATTGATATCAGACTTCCAGCCCCCAGAATTGTGAGAAGACACATTTTTGTCAAGCCACGCAGCTTGTGGTACTTTTTTATGGTAGCCCTTGCAAATGAATACAAAAGGAAAAATTCAAAATGCTCAAATAATTACTGTGTCCTGGAAGGTAGATTGGGGTATTCTAGAAGAAAGAATGCCTGAAACCTTAGGGGAAGCTACTTGTGGTTTCAAGTTTAAGACAGAGTTTAAGAATGGAGATTGTAAGGCAGTTTGACATTTATTATGTAGGTAACCTCTATCGGCCTTTTTTTTTTTTTTTTTGAGAGGCTGCAGCAAAATTTTAAATTATTTTAAATTATTTTTGTATATCGAATAAATGTTCTCTGGATTAGCAGAGATTAGAAAAGCCACCAAGTACTTGATTTTATATGTATGTATTAACAATTATTAGCTACTTAGTACCTACTATATTACCTCTAGTCATGACAAAGGAAAGTTCCTAGGCCGATAGATGAGAAATAACTTGTTCAAGTTGACCCAGAAATTCCAGAGCTGGAGTTTAACCTAGATTAATCTGATTGGAACAGTCGAGTTCTTTCTAGCCTATGTTGTGCAGTTTAAGTGTGTTTGGGAAGTAGCTGCTGGTTGTGGTAGACGGTTGTTGCCTTGCCAGGATCCCCTTTACTGATCTGAGATCACCCATCTCCCAGGTTCTGTGAGTGTGGGCTACTAACAGTTGAAGCTAAACCATTCTTCCTAGAATTCCCCTTAGAGTGTGGGAGATAGTTTGCTTCAGGGTAGGATGGCTCTGTGGACCTTCCTCTGCTTAGAACTCCCCATAGGATTAGGCTGAGGCTGGATTTCATCTGCATGCACATGTTGTAGGCTTCTGCCCCTTTACTGTCTTTCTCACCCCCTTAAATGTTTCATCTGAGAATAATATTTTAGTCACTGGCTCAAGAATCCCCATCCAGGGACTAAGCTTCTAGAGCATCTAAGACAAGGTTGTAGTAACTGGCTAAATAGTAATATGAATCAAGCTTATAGGTAAATATAATACAAAAAAAAAAAGAACCTAGCAGCTTTTTGACATGTAGTTAAATATATATCACATCACAGGGAAACAATAGTTGAAAACACATAATCTGGAAAAAATGCTTATTGCAATCTACAGTATAACGAAGAAAATTAAAAGCATTTTTTAGCATAGACTGTGCAGTTTTTGCCAAAGTGCATTGGTTCGTACATCAATTTTATAGTTCTTTGTGTCAGGACTATTTGATTACAAGCATAGAAACTCAATTCAAATTTTTTTAGTCCAAATGAAAATTCATTGTCATTTGTGTCTGTGGAATTCAAGGGTCAAGTTTACTTTAGACATACGTGGACCTAGAGGTTTCAGTTACTTACTTTCTATATCTTTGGCTTTATTTGCTTTATTCTATACACATATAAAGATGCCTCTGTAAAGGTAACTTTTCTAATGCCTAGGAAAGATTGGAATTGGCCTTGCCTAGGTCATTTGCTAGTGGTGAAGTAATCACTGTGTCCCACAGTATGTGGTACTCTCATTGAACAACCTGGGTAGTGCATATACCACTGCAGTGGAAAGAGGCAGGTATTGACAGCACAACTGTGGCCACACAGAGAAAGAAATTCCTAGTGAAGCCCTGAAAAGGGGCATGTGAATGTACATTAGGCAGACAAAAATACTTTTATAATAGTCTACTAGTACTGCTATTAGCAGAACATGATAAAAGATAGTGAGATTCAGTATGTTAGGAAAATGCTGGGTTAATCAAATTGGAAAGCATTTGTTAATGTAGGACTATTCAGTTCCTTCAAATGCTAATGAAAACTTTGAATTTCCAAGATGGATATGCTATAGATTATTTTCCTAAATTTATGTGAACTTGGAACCTATTTTTAATGAAGTCTTTTATGGAATCCAGACATACTTGGGTCCAGAAACAGATGCCTCTACTTATTAGCTGTATAACTTTGGAAAATCGGTTAAATTCTCTGGGCCTCAGTTTCTTCAGTTGTAAAACCGGAATAACTAAGTGTACTTAACGTGTATTATGAGGATTAGAGAAAATGCATTACAAATGCTTGGCTCTATAAAAGTAGTTTGTATTGGGCAAGGTAGTGTTAACTTGGAGACCCTTGAATACCTCCCAAGAGTGTTAAATTAACAAAAAAGTACTTTAATCTCATTTTAACAAGCTGAGAGGTGAATGAGGTATTTATGAGGATTAATTTATAAGTTGGGTATAGGTTGACTTGCATTTGGGGTGACAGTAAAGAAAAGAGCCAGGGACCTGAAGGACAGTTGAGAGGTTATCCTAATCAATTGTGAATTGATAGGTACCTGAACCAAGGGAACATAAGGCAGTAATGTACAACTAATAAGAACAAAGCATAAAAATGATTAGAAGACTTTCAGAATGGCCGAATTCAGCAGCTTACCGTGAGAATTTTATTTTGCAAATAGTCAGTTTAATTGAATAATGATGGATGGGTGCTAAAAGATGTGCAAAGTGTCCTCTTTTTCTCAGGTTAATAAAATAATACACTGTGAAATACAATAAAATTTCAGAAGTTTAATCATCAGTAAAATCTTCCTTTATATACAATTACTCATTTTGTACAGTTCACATTTCTGCTAATAGAATGTGGTGTAAAATAGGGATTTTACTTCATACGGTGATTATTTAAGAACAGTCTTATTTTAGAGTATGTACTCAGATAAAAACCCATATGCAGTCATCATATCTGAGACAATATTGTAAAACTAAGTAGCCTGTTTTCAAATATTTTAGAGCAATAACCATAAAAAATGGAAGAGTATTCAAATACAGAAATGCATTTCTAGGATTAGTGGTAGAAATTAAGAAAAGAGAAATTGAATTTAATATCTGAAAAACCTTGTCATTTGTGATTTTATTTAATAGGCTTTACAAAGATATAATTTTACCTATATTTGGATCATTAGTATTTGTTATAAAAATACACTAGAAACAAATTAAGAAAATTCTTAAACTTGATGGATATTTGACTTACTGTAATCTGTAATAGTAATTAAGTATTTTTCTTAAGCTCATTAATAAGGGAGGATAAAAAGAAAAAGCACCCTGAATTATAGAACACAACTGCTTCCACAAGTAGTTTTTTTTTAATTACTGCTCTTAGGTAAGATATTGTTTGTTGCAAAAGAGGAAAAACAAAAGCTAGAACTACCTTAAACAATAAAAATGAATGTCAAGGAATCAAAGGAAATATTGAAAATAAGTTTCAGAATGAGAAGAAACCTGGGAAGTTTTGTAGTTTGTGTAGCTACACTATTAATGTGACTCAGATTCAGCTTGATGTACCTAACTGTAGTGATGGTGGCTTTTTTTTTTTATTGTGGAAGGTAATGAAATTGGCCCAACTTGGGTTAGGTGTCAACCTTAATCAGTTGTGGCAGGATTCAGGGTCCTGTCATAGAAGGATCCATTGCCTTTCTAATAGAAAAGCTGGTGTGCCAGACCCCCAGTAGGACACCTGCTAAATCTAACAAATTAAATCAACTACAACTTGATCTTTAAACAAGATTAGCAGAGAAAATACATACATACATTTGTTAGCCTTAAAAATATCCTAATCTTTCAATTCCTGTGTTTCTCTAGGTAAACTTAGAGCTGCCATCTTGGTGTAGCCAGCAGTGCATCGGTCTCACAACCTGAAGGTCTTGAGTTCTAGGTAAGCTTGATAGATGAACTTTTAACCTAGGAATCACTTTGAGCAGTCCTTATTTGGAAAAAGAAACATGACATAGTACAATATTTTGTGCTAAAAACTTGTGTTGTTATTGCAATTATGATTTTTAAAAATTTTTCAAGTGTAATCTTAATATCAAATCCCAATTTAAACAGTAGACATGGGGTTGCTTTGATTGAATTAAGAGAAGATGCTATTGGCATTCCCACTTGCTTGGATTCTCTGCTTTCCCCTTACGGCAATCCTCAAAGTTCTGTTCCAGAGAGCCATATCACTGCAGAATACAATCTGAAAAAAATCACTAGTGTAGTAAAAAGAGAGCATGCATAGGATTTTGAATCACAGGAACAGTTTTATAAAATGCTGACTCTAGCACATCCTAACTTGAAGATGGGCTAAATCACTTAAATTCTCCAAATCTTCATTGCTTCAGCTGAAAAGTGTAGATAATACGTATGCCATCTAACTTACAGGTTTCACTTGTTGAATAAGTCATCCACAGGAATGTCTACAATGCTATACACTGTTAATTGATATTGTAATTGGCATGTATTTCCCCACCTTCTGAGAAAAACATCCAAACTGCTAGTTCCTTTAAGGGCATCTCTGGTCCCCATTGACCACGTGCTCATCAATTTCAACAGTTCCTTCTCCTTTACAGTAATGATGTTGGCCTCCAAGGATAGATTGATCAGTGATATATTAATCAGTGATCAATCTATATCCTAACAAAACATCAGCTATTCAATTATTTTGACATCATATAGCTTACTCTAAACATGCTAGTGGCTGTTTATCTTCTTCTGTGGCCCTAGAAGAGGGAGAAGAATGAGAATGAGCAGAGAGAAAGGCTCCTAAATCACTGATTTGACCCCATCCCAGGAGCTTGTGCAATCAAATGTGAATAGCAAACTCAGCCTTCCTCTAAGGCTCGTCTGAGGATTGTTCATGGAGATACAGAAGAGCACCCAGGGGAGATGGAGACAAAAGCACCTTCTTGATAATATTCACTTGAGAATGATTATAAACCATGAAATGAGTGACAGACTAAAACTGCTTCAGTTGAGGCATACATTTTCACTCTATTTTGGATGCTGGTACTCTGACAATGTATTTTAAGCTCAGCACTTGCTTTTTTATAAAAAACTAAAATTCTTATTCAATTGTGTGAAAGCCACTCTTCTCAAGACCGAAGCTTTTCTGTAGTAATGTTGTCTGTTGAGATTTGAAGCCACTAGGGCCCTGGCACATACAGCTGGAACACTCTATTTAAAGATATATTGTGTCTGTTAATACAGAGGTCATGATGTAGATTTCTGCACTTAGAATCAGCAAGAGAATGTGGGACTGTTCTTGCAGATCTTGGCTCCATCAGCAAATAAATTAAAATAAACTGGAGGCTTGAAATAGAAATAATCCTCCTTCCAAGTGTTTCATTTAGAGAATGACATCCTGTTTTCTTCAGAATATCATGGGTAATTCTGCATATGAATGAATTTTGGAACAGAAAAGGCCCAGCAAATGAAATACGCAAAGTAACTTTTAGAATTTCAGGATTCAGTAATAAAAATAAGTGATGATGCTTTTCCGTTCAAAGTGTGAAGGGAACAAGGAAACCTGAAACTGAGTTAGATAAAGTTTTAAAATTTTATAACAATTTGTGATAGCATGGTAAGCTGAATTCTCCCTATAAGAGAATATAGTATATCTTTAGTACAATTTACCATTTATGTGATAAAGAAAATTTTGACACAGTTTGGCTATCAGTTATCGAAGTCAGACCAACTTTCTGATTATAGTCATAAGTGGAAAGGTATACTTCAAAAACGACTGGCCCCAAGCATCAGTTACCTGGAAGTACTCTGATTAGGCTCCCAACTGAGCCTGGAGAGGCTTTAACTGAAGTCCAAAGTAACTACTGTCAAAGTTGTAGAAATTCCAAGTTGTCAATAAAACCCCATTGCTATTTAAAAAAAAGAAGGACAGTGACATAATATATTAAAAAATAAACTTCAATTTATAATCTTACACGTATGTCCTCCATTATGTCACTGCTAAAACTGACCTAGCAGTTGCAGTAGTCTTGACCCTTGTCTATCCCTAGTGCCCTTATGTTGGATTTTACTACTATTCTCCATTTGAAAGGAATTGGGACCTTAGCTGACTTCCTGTCTTGAGTATAAAAAAGATCAGTAGGGTCCTTTTATGTATTTTAATTGCCTAGAGTTTTTTCAGACTTAACATCCTTTCAGGAAGTAGTGAAAGCTTACACTGGAAATGTCATGGCAGTTTTTGTATCAAGATGATAGTGATAAAAAATAATTATTTTGAACAAGTTGAATCTGTAAGATCCATGAGTTTATGTGAAATTTGTGTCAAAGATTGGTCAGATGCTTAATTAGGCTTTTCCTTTCTCTTGAGTACAAACTATTTTCTAGTTCTTTTGATTATAAGTGGAGTCGTAAGACTGGTTGGTTGCCACCAATGAAATGTGAGCAGATGTGTCACTTCTGGGATAAGGCAGTTAAGAATTGCTCCACAATCTGTTTCTTTCCCTGTTCTGTTGACTGGATGTGAATTTGAAGACATATATTAGAAATGGCCAAGAGTCGGTTGTACTGGCTCTCTGAAATTCTGCATGCGTTAGAACTTTTTCTTCGCACAGTTGGGGGACCATTTTGTACTTTGGCACAAGTCAACAGCCACCAATTAACATTTATATTGTCAATCCTCCAAGATTTGAGGGTTGTTTATTACACAGCTAACATTACTTACCCTGACTAATAATACTCAAATAGAAAGAGGTAGTAGTAATTGTGATTACAGAAGGCAATTGTGATACAAAAAACATAGGATGTAGGCAAGAACCAGTAAAGACTGGGAACTGAGTATGACACTAGGTATTTCAGAAGCAATCATAACTGATTTAGGTAAGTAGTGGTAATATCAATTAGACAGGACAAATTATACTGGGGTCGAACAGTTAATTGCATTGGTTGTCACAATGGTTGTGAGAAACTACAAAAAAGTTTAAATATTGTGATTAAAGTGTTTCCTAGGTCAGATGTTTCAAAAAAGAATTGATAAGACACAAAAGTCCTCATCTCCTAGGAGACGAATTTTCTAAATGATACTATTAATTATCATAAAATATGAATGAGGCATGCATAAAATTTTAATAGTGCTAGCAGAACAGGTCAATATATCATGATATTAGGGCAATGGATCTTGTAATGCAGGTAAAACAAAATTGGGACTGGATGATATCAATATATTTTGAGATTCAAACTAGGTTTCAAAAAGCAAAACTTAAAAAAAAAAAAAAAAAGCAAAACTTATATCGTTGAACAAAAGCTAATAAATTAATAAATTTAACAAATACTTGTTATTGAACACTCACTGATTTTCAGACTTTGTTCTCCATGTTTGAGATATGGGTGCCTACATTCTACATTGCAATAAGTTTAACTGTTAAAATAAATGTCAGGGCCAGACCTTCAAGATGGAGGAGGAGTAAGACGGGCAGATCACATTCCTCCCCATGAATACATCAAAAATACATCTACATGTGGAACAACTCCTACAGAACACCTACTGAATGCTGGCAGGATACCTCAGACTTCCTAAAAGGCAAGAAAATCCCCATGTACCTGGGTAGGGCAAAAAAGAAAAGAAAAAACAGAAACAAAAGAATAGAGATGGGACCTGCACCTCTTGGGGGGGAGCTATGAAGGAGGAAAAGTTTCCACACACTAGGAAGCCCCTTCACTGGCAGAGACAGGGAGTGGTGGGGGGATAGCTTCGGAGCCATGGAGGAGAGTGCAGCAACGGGTGCAGAGGGCAAAGCGGAGCGATTCCTGCACAGAGGATCAGTGTTGACCAGCACTCACCAGCCTTAGAGGCTTGTCTGCTCACCCGACGGCTGGGGCTGGCGGGGGCTGGGAGCTGAGGCTCGGGCTTCGGAGGTCAGATCCCAGGGAGAGGATGGGGTTGGCTGCGTGAACACAGCCTGAAGGGGGCTAGTGCGCAAAAGCTAGCCAGTAGGGAGCCCGGGAAAAAGTCTGGAACTTCCTAAGAGGCAAGAGACCATTGTTTTGGGTGCGCGAGGAGAGGGGATTCAGAGCACTGCCTAAACAAGCTCCAGAGACGGGTATGAGCTGCAGCTATCAGTGTGGACACCAGAGACGGGCATGAAAGGCTAAGGCTGCTGCTGCAGCCACCAAGAATCATGTGCGCAAGCACAGGTCACTATCCACACTCCCCCCGCAGGAGCCTGTGTAGCACGCCACTGCCAGTGTCCCGTGATCTAGGGACAAGTTCCCTGGAAGAACACATGGCGTGCCTCACTGTTGCAATGTCATGCTGGCCTCTGCTGCTGCAGGCTCGCCCCACATTCCAATTATAACTACTGCACCCCTCCCTCCCCCCAGCATGAGTGAACCAGAGCCCCCTAATCAGCCGCTGCTTTAACCCCATCCTGTCTGGGCGGGAACAGAAGCCTGAGGGCAACCTACACACAGAGGTGGGGCCAAAACCAAAGCTGAAACCCAGGAGCTGTGCGAACAAAGAAGAGAAAGGGAAATCTCTCCCCGCAGCCTCAGGAGCAGCGGATTAAATCCCCACAATCAACTTGAGGTACCCTGCATCTGTGGAATGCCTGAATAGACAACAAATTGACCCAAAATCGAGGCGGTGGACTTTGGGAGCAACTGTAGACTTGGGGTTTGTTGTCTGTGACTGACTTGTTTCTGATTTTTATGTTTATCTTAGTATAGTGATTAGTGCTTGCTGTCATTGGTGGATTTGTTTATTGGTTTGGTTGCTGTCTTCTTTCTTCTAATTTTTTATTTTAATTTTAATTATTTTTAAATTTTTATTTTAATTTTATTTCTTTAAAAAATTTTTTTTCTTTCTTTTTTTCTCCCTTTTCTTGTGAACCATGTGGCTGACAGGGTCTTGGTGCTCCAGCCTGGTGTCAGGCCTGAGCCTCTGAGGTGGGAAAGATGAGTTTAGGACACTGGACCACCAGCGACCTCCTGGCCCCATGTAATACCAGTCAGTGAGAGCTCTCCCAGAGATCTCCATCTCAATGCTAACAACCAGCTCCCCGCAACGGCCAGCAAGCTCCAGTGCTGGATGCCTCATGCCAAACAACTAGCAAGACAGTAACACAACCCCACCCATTAGCAGAGAGGCTGCCTAAAATCATACTAAGTTCACAGACACCCCAAAACACACCACCGGATGCGGCTGTGACCACCAGAAAGAAAAGATCCAGCCCCACCCACCAGAACACAGGCACCAGTCCCCTCAACCAGGAAGCCTACACAAGCCACTGAACCAACCTCACCCACTGGGAGCAGACACCAAAAACAACTGGAACTATGAACCTAAAGCCTGTGAAAAGGAGACCCCCAAACACAGTAAGTTAAGCAAAATGAGAAGACAGAAAAATACGCAGCAGATGAAGGAGCAAGGTAGAAATCCAAGAGACCAAACAAATGAAGAGGAAATAGGCAGTCTACCTGAAAAAGAACACAGAGTAATGATAGTAAAGGTGATCCAAAATCTTGGAAATAGAATGGAGAAAATACAATAAACGTTTAACAGGGACCTAGAACTAAAACACTAAAAGAACAAACAAACAATGATGAACAACACAATAAATGAAATTTTAAAATCTCTAGAAGGAATCAATAGCAGAATAACTGAGGCAGAAAAACAGATAAGTGATGTGAAAGATAAAATAGTGGAAATAACTACTGCAGAGAAGAATAAAGAAAAAAGAATGAAAAGAATTGAGGACAGTCTCAGAGACCTCTGGGACAACATTAAATGCACCAGCATTCGAATTATAGGGGTCCCAGAGAAAGAAGAGAAAAAGAAAGGTCTGAGAAAATATTTGAAGAGATTATAGTTGAAAACTTCCCTAACATGGGAAAGGAAATAGTCAAGTCCAGGAAGCACAGAGAGTCCCATACATGATAAATCCAAGGAGAAACATGCCAAGACGCACATAAATCAAACTATCAAAAATTAAATACAAAGAAAAAATATTAAAAGCAGCAAGGAAAAGCAACAAATAACATACAATGGAATCCCCATAAGGTTAACAGCTGATCTTTCAGCAGAAACTCTGCAAGCCAGAAGGGAGTGGCACAATATATTTGAAGTGATGAAAGGGAAAAACCTACAACCAAGATTACTCTACCCAGCAAGGATCTCATTCAGATTTGATGGAGAAATCAAAAGCTTTTCAGACAAGCAGAAGCTAAGAGAATTCAGCACCACCAAACCAGCTTTACAACAAATGCTAAAGGAACTTCTCTAGGCAGGAAACACAAGAGAAGGAAAAGACCTACAATAGCAAACCCAAAACAATTAAGAAAATGGTAATAGGAACATACATATCAATAATTACCTTAAATGTGAATGGACTATGGGCTCCAACCGAAAGACGTAGACTGGCTGAATGGATACAAAAACAAGAGCTGTATGTATATGTATATATATCACGACTCTTTTATCCATTTATCCGTTGATGGACACTAAGGTTACTTCCATATCTTGGGTATTATAAATAATGCTGCTGTGAACATTGTGGTACATGTATCTTTTCGAATTAGTGTTTTATTTTCTTCAGATATATACTCAGGAGTGGCATTGCTGGATTGTATGGTAGTTCTATTTTCATTTTTTTGAGGAAACTCCATACTGTTTTCCACAGTGGCTGCATCAGTTTACATTCCCATCAACAGTGTACAAGGGTTCACTTTTCTCCAGATCCTCACAAATATTTGTTATTGGTGGTCTTTTTGATGACAGCCATTCTGCCTGGTGTGAGGTGGTATATCATTGTGGTTTTGATTTGCATTTCTCTGATTAATGATGTTGAGCATCTTTTCATGTGCCTGTTGGTCATCTGTATGTCGTCTTTGGAAAAATGTCTATTCAGGTCTTCCATCCATTTTTTTTAAATCGGGTTGTTTATTTTTTTGATGTTGAGTTGTATGAGCTGTTTATAGTTGTTGGTTATAACCAACAACTGATCAGTCATATCATTTGCAAATTTTTCTACCATTCAGTAGGTTGTCTTTTCATTTTGTTGATGGCTTCCTTTGTGATGCAAAAGCTTCTAAGTTTAATTAGGTCCATTTGTTTATTTTTGTTCTTGTTTCCTTTGCCTTAGATCCAAAAAAATATTGTTATGATTATGTCAAAGAGTGTTCTGTGTTTTATTCTAAGGGTCTCATGGTTTCCAGTTTTACATTTAGGCATTTAATCCATTTTGAGTTATTTTTGTATATGGTATGAGAAAATGTTCTAATTTCATTTTTACACGTAGCTGTTCAGTTTTCCCAGCACCACTTATTGAAAAGACTGTCTTTCCCTATGGTTTATGCTTGCATCCTTTGTCATAGATTAATTGAACATAAGTGGTGGATTTATTTCTGGGCTTTCTATACTGTTCCATTCATCTACATGCCTGTTTTTGTGCCACTACCATACTGTTTTGATTATTGGGCCTTTCTAGTATAGTCTAAATTCAGGGGGCATGATACTTCCAGCTCTGTTTCTCTTTTTCAAGATTGTTTTTGCTATTAAGAATCTTATGCAGTTCCATACAAATTTTAGAATTACTTGTTCCAGTTCTATGAAAAATGCTATTGATATTTTGATAAGGATTTCATTGACTCTCTAGATTGCCTTGGGAAGTGTGATCATTTTAATAATATTCTTCCAGTCCATGAACATGGTATGTCATTCCATCTCTTTGTGTCATCTTATCTTCAATTTCTTTCATCAGTGTCTTATAGTTTTTTGAGTACAGGTCTTTTACCTCCTTAGTTAGATTTATTCTTAGGTATTTTATTCTTTCTGATGAGATTATAAATGGGTTTTTTCCCTTAATTTCACTTTCTGATAGTTCATTATTATTGTATAGAAACGCAACAGATTTCTGTATATTAATTTTGTATCATGCAACTTTACCAAATCCATTGATAAGTTCTAGTAGTAGTTTTTTGGTGGTGTCTTTAGGATTTTCTATGTATAGTATCATGTCATCTGCAAACAGTGACAGTTTTATTTCTTCCTTTCCAATTTGGATTCCTTTAATTTCTTTTTCTTATCTGATTGCTGTGGCTGGGACTTCCAATACGATGTTGAATAAAAGTGATGAGAGTGGGCATCCTTGTCTTGTTCCTGATCTTAGAGGGAATGCTTTTAGCCTTTCACCCTTAAGTATGATGGTAACTGTGGGCTTATCATATATGGCCTTTATTATGTTGAGGTATGTTCCCTCTGTACTGGCTTTTTGGAGAGTTTTTATCATAAATGGATGTTGAATTTTGTCAAAAGCCTTATCTGCACATATTGAGATGATCATATGATTTTTATTCATTTTGTTAATGTGGTGTATCACATTGATTTGCAGATATTGAATCATCCTTGCATCACTGGGATAAATCCCACTTGATCATGGTGTATGATCCTTTTAACGTGTTGTGGATTTAGTTTGCTAGTATTTTGTTGAGGATTTTTGCATCTGTGTTCATCAGTGATATTAGCCTGTGAATTTCTTTTTTGTGATACCTTTGTCTGGTTTTGGTATCAGGGTGATGTTGGCCTCATAGAATGAATTTGGAAGTGTTTCTTCCTCTACAAGTTTCTGGAATAGTTTGAAAAGGATAGGCTGTTACCCTTCTCTAAATTTGTTAGAATTCACCTGTGAAGAATTTGTTAGAATTCACCTGTGAAGCCATCTTGTCCTGGACTTCTGTTTGTTGGGAGTTTTTAAGTTATGGATTCAATTTCATTCTCAGCAATTGGTCTGTTCTAATTTTCTATCTCTTCCTGGTTCAGTCTTGGGAGATTGTATACTTCTAGGAAATTTGTCCATTTCTTCAAGGTTGTCCATTTTATTGGCCCATGGTTGTTCATAGCAATCTCTTATCCTTTGCATTTCTGTGGTGTCAGTTGTAACTTCTCCTTTTTCATTTCTGATTTTGTTGATTTGGGCCCCCTTTTTTGTGCTGAGTCTGGCTCAAGGTTTATCAGGTTTTTTTTTTTTAATCTTTTCAAAGCCCGGCTCTTAGTTTCATTCATCTTTTCTAGCTTTTTTAATCCCTATTTTATTTATTTCTGCTCTGATCTTTATGATTTTTTTCTTCTACTACTTTTGGGTTTTGTTCTTCTTTGTCTAGTTCCTTTAGGTGTAAGTTGGGTTGTTTATCTGAGATTTTTCTTGTTTCCTGTTGTAAGCATATATGGCTCCAAGTTTCCGTCTTAGAACTGCTTTTGCTGTATCCCATAGATTTTGGATTGTTGTGTTTTCATTTTAATTTGTCTCCAGGTGCTTTTTAATTTCTTCTTGGATTTCTTCAGTGATCCATTGATAAGTAGCATATTTTTTTAGCCTCCACATGTTTGTGTTTTTTGCAGTTTTTTCCTTGTACTTGATTTCTACTCTTATAGCATTGTGATCGGAAAAGATGCTTGATATGATTTCAGCTTTCTTAAATTTAACAATGCTTGTTTTGTGGCCTAGCATGTAACAATCCTGGAGAATGTTCCATGTGCACTTGAAAAGAGTGTGTATTCTGCTGCTTTTGGATGGAATGTTCTACATATATCCTTTAAGTCCATTTCATCTAATGCATCATTTAAGGCCAATGTTTCCTTATTGATTTTCTGTCTGAATGATCTGTCCATTGATGTAAGTGGGGTTTTAAAGTCCCCTACTATTATTGTGTTACTGTTGATATCTCCCTTTATGTCTGTTAATATTTGCTTTGTGTATTTAGGTACTCCTATCTTGGGTGCATTTACAATTGTTTATCTTCTTGGATTGATCCCTTGATCATTATGTAATGTCCTTCTTTGTCACTTGTTACAGTCTATGTTTTAAAGTCTATTTTGTCTGATATACATATTGCTTTTACTTTGATTTCCATTTGCATGAAATACCTTTTTCCATACCCTCACTTTCAGTCTTGGTCTTTCTTTAGATCTGAAGTGAGTCTCTTGTAGGCAGAATGTATATGGATTTTGCTTTTTTATCTATTCAGCCACTGTGTCTTTTGATTGAGGCATTTAGTCCATTTGCACTTAAAGTAATTATTAATAGGTATGTACTTATTGTCATTTTGTTAATTATTTTGAGGTTATTTTTGTAGTTCTTTTTCACTCTTCTTTTGTTCTCTTCCCTTGTTATTTAATGACTATCTTTAGTGTGATGTTTGGATTGCTTTTCTTTTGTATGTGTATCTTTTATAGATTTTTTTGTTTGTGGTTACCATGAGGTTTATGTATAGCAGTGTGTGTGTGTGTGTTTATGATTATTTTAAGTTGCTGATCTCTTAATTTCAAATGCATTTTAAAAACCCTGCATTTTTACTCCCTCACCCCCATTTACTCTTTTTGACATCATATTTTACATCTTTTGTGTATCTTTTAGCTACTTACTGCAGATACAGATGATTTTCCTACTTTTGTCTTTTAACCTTTCAACTAGCTTTGTATATAGTTGATTTACTGCCATTACTGTATTTTTGCCTTTACCAATGAGTTTTTTCCTTTCCTAATATTCATGTTTCTAGTTGTGGCTTTTTCTTTTTCACTTAGAGAAGTCCCCTTGACATATCTTGTAAAGCGGATTTGGTGGTGCTGAATCTTTTAGCTTTTGCTTGTCAGTAAATCTTTTGATCTCTCCATTAAATCTGAATGAAAGCCTTGCTGTGTAGAGTATTCTTCGTTGTAGGTTTTCCCTTTCATCACTTTAAATATATCATGCTGCTATCTTCTGCTGAAAAGTCAGCTGATTGCCTTATGGGAGTTCCCTTATATGTAACTTATTGCTTTTCCCTTGCTGCTTTTAATATTCTTTCTTTAGCTTTAATTTTTGCCATTTCAATTAAAATGTGTGTTTCTTGGTGTGGTCCTCTTTGTGTTGATCCTATTTGGGACTCATCCTGGACCTGGATGTTTGTTTCTTTTCCCAGGTTAGGGAAGTTTTCAGCTCTCATGTGTTCAGATATGTTCTCTGCCCCTTTCTCTTTCTTCTTCTGGATCCCCTATAATGTGAGGTCTCTTAAACTGTTGTCATATCTTTTTATTTTTTATTCTTTTTTTCGGTTCAGCTTCTTTGATTTCCACTATTCTGTCTTCCAGCTCACTGATCCATTCCTCTGTATCATTTAATCTACTACTGATTTCTTCTAGTGTATTTTTCATTTCAGTTATTGTATTCCTCTCTGGTTGTTCTTTATATTTTCTAACTCTTTGTTGAAAACTTCTGACTTCTTGTTCTTTGCATCCATTCTTCTCCCAAGTTCTTTGATCACCTATATGATTTTTATTTTGAGCTCTTTATTGGGTAGATTGTCTATCTCCATTTCACTTAATTTTTCTTCTAGGGTTGTATCCTGTTTCTTTACTGGAACATGTTCCTCTGTCACCTCATTTTTCCTAATTTGCTGCTTTTATTTCTATGTATCTTGTAGGTTGGTTACATTTCTTGACCTTGGAGAAATGGCCTTTTATAGAAGCCCTATGTGTCCCAGAAGCACACTCCCTTCTGGTCACCAGAGCTATATGCTCTAGTGGTGTCACTTTTGTGGGCTGGGTGGGTCTGTCTGTTGTTGTAGGCTGACTACTATGAGTTGTCTGGTAGGTGTAGCTGGCCCCTGTCCAGTTGGCTGCCAGGCCCTGCCTTGTGTGGAGGCTGGTGGCCAGTGTTTTGGTAGGGCTGGGTCACAAGGCATATGGCTGTGGAAACCTGGGGGTTCCTGGGGCTAGAGCTGGCTCACTGGCAGGAAAAGCTGGGTTCTGGGGTGGGTGATTGGGGGGGGCAGTGTTCCCAGATCTAGCGTTGGCCTGGTCTTGTGTGGGGCTGGTTTTTGACATGACTGGCTTTGAATTCTGGGGTGTCCCAAAGCTTGTGTCGGCCCACTGGTTAGTGGGATTGGATCCCAGGATGGCTGGATGGAGAGTCAAAGGTATTTCAGAGCTGGAGTTGGCATGGTGGTGGGCAAAGCCAAGTCCTAGGGTCTCTGGCTGCAGGGCCCTGGGGGTCCCAAAGCTGGTTTCAGTATGCTGTTTGGTAGGGCTGGATCCAGGGCCTACTGGCTGAGGATCCCAAGGTGTATCAGAGCTGGAGTTGGCCTGCTGGTGGGCAGGGCTGGAACCTGGGAGTCCCAGGGCTGGGGCTGGCCTGCTGGTGTGTTGGCTGGATCTTGAGAAGGCAGGCTGGAGGACTGCTGTGGTCCTGGGGCTGGTGTGTGCCCAGTGGTGGGTGGGGTCATGTTCTAGGAGATCCCAGGCCTGGTGCCCCCACCCACAAGTGTATAAAGCTGAGTCCTGTGGTCCTGGGGCTGGTGCCTGTCCATTGGTGGGTAGCACTGAGTCCCAGGGTCTCTGGCTGCAGGGCCTTGTGGGTCCTGGGTCTATGCCTGCGTGCTGGTGTGCGGCGCTGTGTCCTGGGCCATCTGGTGGATAGGGACATGTCTGGGGGTGGCTGTGGGCTCAGGGGGTCCTAAGGCAGCCTTCCTGCTGGTGAGTGGGGCTGTGTCCTCGCCCAGTAGTTGCTTGGCCTGAGGCATCCCAGTAACAACCCTACAGGCTGGTTGGTGGGGCTGTGTCCTGAGGTTAATAAGCTAGAGGAAGGATTCCAAATTAATGCTTTCCAGTGCCAGTGTCCACATGGTAGAATGAGCTCCCCAAAATGGCAGCTGCTAGTGTCTTTTCCCCCAGGGTGAGTTCCAGTTGCCTCCTGCCTCTCTGGGAGATTCTCCAATATCAGCAGGTGCATTTGACCTAGGCTCCTTTCACATTACTTCTTCTATCCTGGGTGCTGGAATGTATGAGATTTTGTGTGCACCCTTTGAGAATAGAATCTCTACTTCACACAGCCCTCTGGGTCTCCCCTAAGTAAGCCCTGTTGGCCTTCAAAGCCAAACATTCTCAGGGCTTGTCTTCCCAGTGCAGGACACCTGGGTTGGGGAGCCTGATGTGGGGCTAAGTCTCCTCACTCCTTGGGAAGAACCTCTGCAATTGTAATTACTCTCCCATTTGTAAGGCGCCCACCAGGGGTATGGGTCTTGGCTATACTATGACTCTGCCCCTCCTACCTGTCTCCTTGTGGTTCCTATTTTATATCTTTAGTTTTTAGAAGATCTTTTCTGGTAGACTGTATTTCTCATCAGTAGTTGCTCTGTAAATAGTTGTAATTTTGGTGTGCCCATGAGATGACGTGACCTCAGGATCTTCTTACTCTGCCATCTTGTATTAAGTCAATCCATTTGCAACTATTGAACCATCTTTGCATTCCAGGAATAAATCTCACTTGATCATGGTATATAATCCTTTTCATGTGCAGTATAAATCAGTTTGGTAATACTTTACTGAGGATTTTTACATCTAAGTTCATCAGGGATATTGGCCTGTAATTTTCTTTTGTTGTAGTGTCCTTGTTTGGGTTTGGTATTAGGGTAGTGCTGGCCTAGTAAAATGAGTTTGGATGTGTTTCCTACCCTTCAATTTTTGGAAGAGTTTGAAAAGGATTGGCATTAGTTATTCTTTAAATATTTGATAGAATTCACCAGTGAGCCCATCTAGTCCTGGACTTCTCTTTGTTTGGAGGTGTTTGATTATTAATTCAACCTCCTTACTCTTTTCAGATTTTCTATTTCTTCATAATTCAGTTTGGATAGGTTGTATGTTTCTAGGGATTTATTATGATTCTTCCTGAGAAATATCTATAATTATTTGGAAATATTTTTTGTTTGATCAATCTTCTCTGGCATCCTTCCATTTATTTTATTTTTCATTTTCTTTTCCATGCTGGAGAAATCCACAAATTTGTTCTTCATGACAGCTGCTGACTCAAGTAAAACTTTTGTTAATATTGCCAATGTGGATTTCAGATGTAGTGCGTATAAAATAGGACAGTGTGTGTGCATGTGTGTGAGTGTATGTATGTGAATGTTTTCAAAGAAATGTCTGTCTTATACTCTAGACAACACATAGCTCTCTATTCCAGTGTTAGTTCAGACTAAAGATTATCACCCAATTTTATGTTAATATAGTACTTTAATCTTGATGTCAGCAGTAGCTAATAAGGTAGAGGAATCATACCTCCTTTTTGATAGCTAGTTGACCATAATAGGGTTTTGCTTCTATGATATTTTATTTTCCCTCTAAAGTATCTATGAAGATTCATCAAAGTCAAAATGCTTAAAATTAAAGATTGAATTCTAAACTATTGCCAAATTTTCAACAAAATTGCCATCTTAAGCAATTGACATGAAAACTGTAATCTGGAGCTAATGTAGACTCATGTCAATTCCAGAAATCTTGATTGCTAGCCATACATCATATAAAACTGAAATCTGCCTAGCCTTCTTTTGCCCTAATGTTATATAATAGGAATACACACAAATCCTGGACAATTTATTCTCTCTTGTATTTGTTAAATACACTATGCAAGGATACCAGAGCCTAAGTAGCAAGTCAGATCGCTTAGAGAGAGGTGCCTAGAAAAGAAAGTCACTGTGCTGTTCCCTCCATCAGAAGTGTCACAGATGTGCTGGGGGTGCACAATGGGGCAGGATGGAAGTGCAGTAAAGAGGTGATAGATGGTTGGGCTCTTTTCTGATGCTATTAACAATTAAAATGCTAAAACCATGTAGGCAGCATTGAGGACATTATTTTATGTAATGGCAAGAGGGCAAGCATCCAGCACACTTAAAATATGTATCTTAATATAATTGCTTGGTCAAATAAGGCAAAGTGATAATTCAGCCCTAAACTACACAATTTGAAATTGGAATTTCATTTACCAGGAACTATCTTCTCTTTACTCTTATTCTTGAAATAACATCAAAATACTGAGCAGAAAGGTAAATCAATAACGTGGTTGATGTATGAGTCATCTTGCTTAACTGATAGGCACTTCCTGAAAATTTAATCAAGGGCTATGAATCTTGGATCAAAAAATTGTAATGAAATCTTACATCGTTTACAGCAATTTTCTTATACAAACAAAGCAGTACACACACACACACACACACATAAAATATTAGTGTAATGGTTGTACCTAAACACTTTTAACCCTCAATCTAAAAAATGAGATTGACAGAATCTTTGAGGAGAAAATAAAGCATAGCATTTTGAACAAATATCAAACAACCTAAAATGTCTGTATTTTAGAGAAATAGACAGTTGTTCCTCTTGGTAACCCTTCAAACAACCCTTTTGTATAGATTCTGGGGGTACTGTACCTGAATATTTAGGACTCAAATTTAGGTCATAATTAAGTAAAAGTTGATTTTTATACATGTGTTTTATTGGTTAGGGTTACAAAATTGCAATTAGATGCTTTGAGAGGAACCCTTTAGGAAAATAATTTTAGGTCTTTAAGCCCAGAGATATTTGCCTCAATGGAAAATTTTGCTTCCCAAATTCCTTTCACTAAACATATTGTATTAATTATATACACTATTGTACTGTATATCAATTGTTTTATTCAGTTGTACTAATTGTTATGTTTGTATTAGTACAAAATATACTGTATGCAAATATATTGTATTAATTACACATTAACCATAAGATTAACATACAATTAATGTTCCAGCCAATATCTGTTTTATGAAATCCAGTTTATTCTTGCTACGTTACACGTAAGATATTTAACATTAGTAAAGTGTCTTTTGACTTTGAGTGTACTTGCTGACATTTTATGTTTCTTAATAAATGGCCTATAAATATTTGAAGGAGACATGTGAAAGTACTATGTGAGCAACTTAAGTTGCTCCCTTTCCTCTTAAGGTAAGGGTTTCAGATGCTTAGGCGTGGAGTAAGGAAATTCGAGTTCAGCCTGTCTTAATTCTATTTCTGTGGTTAGTGAGGAAAGCTTTCTCAAAAGTACCCTTAGAGTGGTTGTTATAATGAGGGCGTATGTGCTTCCTTTTGCCCTTCATAATTTAACAGTCCCACCTACCAGTGATATTGACTCACACTCAAGGAAAAAAAATATAATTAAAATAAATGTAAAGGTGAAGTTTTCACTTTTAACAAAATTGAAGGCAACTTTTTCATTATAAAGATATTAAGTGGCTAATGTTAAAATATTCAGTTACACTGATCTCAGGATTAACAATCCTGAATTATGAATGAAATAATTTTTAAATCCCCTCACGATACTGCTATATTCATGTAACAATATTTAATATTGAGTAAGGATGAACAAAGAAGGTTTGGAGAAGATGCTAACAGTCTCCATTACAAAGTTTGCAAAGGCATGAAGACTAAGGAAGTTGAGGTGATAGTATATCTCAACTTGGATATATTTTGCATCAAATTTATGTAAAATATTTACTCTGTGCATTCTGGGATGAAAATCCCAATTGTCATTATCACCAAACTTTCTTTTCAATTTCTCTACTTTATAATGTATATATTAGAGGACTAAAAATGCTCATATCTGCAAAGAGGAGAATAGTATATCCAGTCTATGTAAGGGATCCATGAAAGTTGTATTTCATACTGAGAAGTCTAGATATTATCTTTTTCTTCAGTGCCATTAGAAGAAAACTTTTTTTCCAAGAAGAAAAAAATTTATTATAGAAATATAATTTTGGCTATTATATATTTCATATTTTCTATGGTTCTCCAATTGTACTTTAAATTAAATTTATAGATTAAAGATTCTTTTTTCAATCACCACTAATACAATATTTTAAACTTATATAAAATACATCAAAATAATTAAAAATATAATCTGAAAGTTAGATTATAGAGTGGCATATGTAATATAGAAAGCATGCATTATTTTGAATAGTGTATTATAAAGAGGTGGGATGGATGTGTCATCTTTTTTTCCCCTAAAGTCTCTGAATACTAGAGTGATTGGTGCAATAGTAAATCTAACAGGAATGGTTTTATAGATTGTGAAACTGGGGTCCAACAGTGTCAAGACAGAAGATCATAGAGCAAATCAATGGATCAGAAAGGACAGGAACTTGGAAATTTCTTTTACCCTCACTATTACTCAATGAAAATGTGTTGAAAAATGAGGTTAAAATCTGACCTGTTGTCTTGTGTGTTAAGGTTGTGCAGATGGTCAATATATGATTTTGGATATGTGCTTTTATGTATTTTTTAATTTGGCAGTTTCTCTTAATTATATATTTATATTTAGTTCTATTTGACAATTATCCATTTTCTTCAATTGTTTAAAATAGTCTTAGGCTTATAGATGCCTTTGAGTTGGATTCGTAAAAAAAGGAAATAAATGATAAACAGAGGCAATTACCATGAAGCAGGAAAACAGGCCAGTATACAGAGCTTGATGTCATATTTGTTGCAATTTAGCTGGAATTATTGGCATTTTATGTTTTAATGATAAACATTTTTATGTTAAGGAATCACATTTCTGTATTTAAGTTACAATGCAGATCCTTTAGCTACCAAAGAGACTTTTTTTTCCATAAGAGTCTCTGTATCTGTGTTTGGTTTATAAATTTTATTTCCTAGTACACTTATAAAATATTAAAGTTTGAAACTGCAAAAATAGGGAAGTAATTGAAACACCAGGTCTTCTTGCAAATATATTTCTACTTCTGAATGTTTTATTTCATCCTTTTACCTTGAAGTTTCTGGACACCCTCAAAAAAGGATCAGCTTACTATTTGCTTGCTCTTTAGTGAAGTCCACTCAGATACAACAAGCAAACATCCAAAGTAAGAATCAGAGTGGAATAGAAATACTGGGTCCCAGAAGTCAGTGGAATAATGACTTCAGATCCCTGAAGGTATTTCATTTTCAACCTTGGAGAGGAAATTGAAGGGGAGTAAAATTGACAATAAGATATATAAGCAAATTCAACTTAACATAGCATTTTAGAAGTATGCTAGCTATCTGAAGGGGGAAAAATGGTTTGCATTAAAAAATGGAACCCAAACTACTTAAAGTAGGGAATGGATTCCATTTAATATGGGTTCCATGTTGTCTATAAGATTTTAAGGAAAGGATATTCTCTTTCTCTGCAAAGATTTTAAAGAGATACATAATATAATAAGAAGTGGCTGTTGAGGCATGAAAACTACAGCCTAAAACCCCAGCTCACTCAGTATATTTTGACATTATAGGTAAGCAGGCTGATTTGGGGAGAGAAGAAAGCAGATCTGTGGCCCTACCCTGAGTGAGACATTAGATGGAAAATTAGATAAGGTCAAAATCTTGGACAGAAAGAATGATTTGTATAGGTAAATTCCAGCCTGTGCATTTGGGAACTTCTGGGTACTCTAAACCTCTTTTCTCTCACTGGCATGGAGGCTGGTAAGCTTAATGTTTTTCAGTGTTAGCAGATTCACATTGCTTTGTCTGCTACCTTATCTGTATCACTGCAAGGACAGGGTTTGTGCTGGAAGGCATTAGAGTCCATGCCTTTGGGTGTGCTTGTCAGCTGAATCAAGACTGTAGTACTCAACAGCCCAGTGTTGCCCATATAGCCTCTGAGAAGGGACCATACAGTGAGGGTGGAGAGAGAGATATCTATAGTTGGCCAAGTTCACTCAAGTGACAGGATGCATTATAACATTTTAAAATATGCAAGGAATCAGAAAACAGTATGTATGTCTCTTGTAATTCCCTCTTTTAGAGGAGACAGGAGAATATGCTAAGAAAGAAACATAAAAGAGATGGCATTCATGAAACAAGAGATTCCCAAAGGTGAATCATGGAAGCAGTTCCCAATATTGACAGCTGTCCAGGTGAAATTAGAGTAGAAAGATAGCTATGGAAGGGTGGTGTTCAAGGGGAAAAAAGGAACCTGAGGTACCTGGGCATTTGGAACAATTATTGTGCTTTTACAGATCTGTTAGAGCATATTAAAAATTAGCTACAGAGACATAGATAAACAAAATGAGTAATAACCCTAGGCAAAATTTTACAAGAATGGAAACTTAATACTAGTGTATGACATAGTCAACAGTAATGCAATTTTGATAGGATGGATAGGGTAAGGGTTTTGGAATACAGGGTAGAGCAGAAGATCCAAAAAAGCTGAGTGACTCATAACAGAATATCAATATTCTGTGACTATAAATATGGAAATAATTATATAAGCATATTTAGAAATATGGAGATTAATGGCAGAAGAAATACTTAAGAGTACTGCAGGTGGTTGATATGGGAAGTAAGACTAAGGGATAGAGAATTGTGGAGAAGGAGATTATTATTTCTGACTTTTTTTTAACACTAGGGAATTTTTAAAAATATGTGCTTACTTGATTTTTTAAAAATAAAACAATTTAAAGTAAAATATCTATACATTTTAAGGATGCATTTATTTCATATTGCTTTTTAAATATCCTGTGTAATTCTAATAACAGTTATTAGTCCATAAAGTTTGGTAGGGAATATCTTCGTTTTTTTTTTTTTTTCACACACACACACTGTATTTTATTTTTACAAGAGATAAATAGACTGACACCAAGCATTGTGCATGGATGACCACAACAAAAGCAACAATGATTGCAATTACCAAACATGAAACACACTCATACTATGTCATAATATGGACATTCAGTCCAGTAATCCTCCACTGTAACAGCTCCTTTACTTCGCAGTGAAAATTGATTTGTATATTCTTTGCCTCTGAGTCCTTGTTGGATTTTTCTTTTTTTTTAAATTCAGATAAAGTCACAAAAATTATACTCATCCTCATCAGTTCACTCAGTCCCATGTAATTAAGTTTTTTTTTTCATCTTGATCTTTTGTTAGCACTTTTATGAGTTCATCAGTTTTTCATTAGAGTTCTGAAAATGCTTATTCATTCAGTTCAGCAGTACAGTCAGTTACCAGAAACCTGTACTTGTCAGAGTCTTTTCCATGAATTTCTTAAAGATGAAACCCTTTTATAGGAACATATTTGCAAAAGCATCAGAGTACACACAGAACTGTCTGTAAATGACAAAAGACTTAAAAATGACCACGGTTAAAAATTTGATGAAAGTTCATAATAATGCAGTTGACAAGAAAATTAGTTATTTCTGAGATATACATTTTAAGGTAATAACTAGGATTATGACTTATAACATTATACCAGAACATATAAGATTTTTAGAAATTTCATGTAATGTCTGAAACATTTATATTAACATATTTCCATACAAATAACCCAATGAAAGTTTAGTATTAGTTGTTTTGTTTGTTTGTTTTTTTATACTGCAGGTTCTTATTAGGCATCAATTTTATACACATCAGTGTATACATGTCAATCCCAATCGCCCAATTCAGCACAACACCATCCCCACCCCACTGCAGTTTTCCCCCCTTGGTGTCCATATGTCCGTTTTCTACATCTGTGTCTCAACCTCTGCCCTGCAAACTGGCTCATCTGTACCATTTTTCTAGGTTCCACATATATGTGTTAATATACGATATTTGTTTTTCTCTTTCTGACTTACTTCACTCTGTATGACAGTCTCTAGATCCATCCACGTCTCAACAAATGACTCAATTTCGTTCCTTTATATGGCTGAGTAATATTCCATTGTATATATGTACCACAACTTCTTTATCCATTCGTCTGTTGATGGGCATTTAGGTTGCTTCCATGACCTGGCTATTGTAAATAGTGCTGCAATGAACATTCGGGTGCATGTGTCTTTTTGAATTACGGTTTTCTCTGGGTATATGCCCAGTAGTGGGATTGCTGGGTCATATGGTAATTCTATTTTTAGTTTTTTAAGGAACCTCCATATTGTTCTCCATAGTGGCTGTATCAATTTACATTCCCACCAACAGTGCAAGAGGGTTCCCTTTTCTCCACACCCTCTCCAGCATTTGTTGTTTGTAGATTTTCTGATGATGCCCATTCTAACTGGTGTGAGGTGATCCCTCATTGTAGTTTTGATTTGCATTTCTCTAAAAATTAGTGATGTTGAGCATCTTTTCATGTGCTTCGTGGCCGTCTGTATGTCTTCTTTGGAGAAATGTCTATTTAGGTCTTCTGCCCATTTTTGGATTGGGGTGTTTGTTTCTTTAATATTGAGCTGCATGACCTGTTTATATATTTTGGAGATTAATCCTTTGTCCGTTGATTCATTTGCAAATATTTTCTCCCATTCTGAGGGTTGTCTTTTCGTCTTGTTTATGGTTTCCTTTGCTGTGCAAAAGCTTTGAAGTTTCATTAGGTCCCATTTGTTTATTTTTGTTTTTATTTCCATTACTCTAGGAGGTGGATCAAAAAAGATCTTACTGTGATTTATGTCAAAGAGTGTTCTTCCTATGTTTTTCTCTAAGAGTTTTATACTGTCCAGGCTTACATTTAGGTCTCGAATCCATTTTGAGTTTATTTTTGTGTATGGTGTTAGGGAGTATTCTAATTTCATTCTTTTACATGTAGCTGTCCAGTTTTCCCCGCACCACTTATTGAAGAGACTGTCTTTTCTCCATTGTATATCTTTGCCTCCTTTGTCATAGATTAGTTGACCATAGGTGCGTGGGTTTATCTCTCGGCTTTCTATCTTGTTCCATTGATCTATGTTTCTGTTTTTGTGCCAGTACCATATTGTCTTGATTACTGTAGCTTTGTAGTATAGTCTGAAGTCAGGGAGTCTGATTCCTCCAGCTCCGTTTTTTTGCCTCAAGACTGCTTTGGCTATTCGGGGTCTTTTGTGTCTCCATACAAATTTTAAGATGATTTGTTCTAGTTCCGTAAAAAATGCCATTGGTAATTTGATAGGGATTGCATTGAATCTGTAGATTGCTTTGGGTAGTATAGTCATTTTCACAATGTTGATTCTTCCAATCCAAGAACATGGTATATCTCTCCATCTGTTGGTATCATCTTTAATTTCTTTCATCAGTGTCTTATAGTTTTCTGCATACAGGTCTTTTGTCTCCCTAGGTAGGTTTATCCCTAGGTATTTTATTCTTTTTGTTGCAATGGTAAATGGGAGTGTTTCCATAATTTCTCTTTCAGATTTTTCATCATTAGTGTATAGGAATGCAAGAGATTTCTGTGCATTAATTTTGTATCCTGCAACTTTACCATATTCATTAATTAGCTCTAGCAGTTTTCTGCTGGCAGTTTTAGGATTCTCTATGTATAATATCATGTCATCCGCAAACAGTGACAGTTTTACTTCTTCTTTTCCAACTTGTATTCCTTTTATTTCTTTTTCTTCTCTAATTGCCGTGGCTAAGACTTCCAGAACTATGTTGAATAATAGTGGTGAGAGTGGACATCCTTGTCTCGTTCCTGATCTTAGAGGAAATGCTTTCAGTTTTTCACCATTGAGAATGATGTTTGCTGTGGGTTTGTCGTATATGGCCTTTATTATGTTGAGGTAGGTTCCCTCTATGCCCACTTTCTGGAGAGTTTTTATCATAAATGGGTGTTGAATTTTGTCAAAAGCCTTTTCTGCATCTATTGAGATGATCATATGGTTTTTCTTCTTCAATTTGTTAATATGGTGTATCACATTGATTGATTTGCGTATATTGAAGAATCCTTGCATCCCTGGGATAAATCCCACTTGATCGTGGTGTATGATCCTTTTAATGTGTTGTTGGATTCTGTTTGCTAGTATTTTGTTGAGGATTTTTGCGTCTATATTCATCAGTGATATCGGTCTGTAATTTTCTTTCTTTGTAGTGTCTTTGTCTGGTTTTGGTATCAGGGTGATGGTGGCCTCATAGAATGAGTTTGGGAGTGTTCCTTCCTCTGCAATTTTTTGGAAGAGTTTGAGAAGGATAGGTGTTAGCTCTTCTCTAAATGTTTGATAGAATTCACCTGTGAAGCCATCTGTCCAGGACTTTTGTTTGTTGGAAGATTTTTAATCACAGTTTCAACTTCATTACTTGTGATTGGTCTGTTCATATTTTCTGTTTCTTCCTGGTTCAGTCTTGGAAGGTTATACCTTTCTAAGAATTTGTCCATTTCTTCCAGGTTGTCCATTTTATTGGCATAAAGTTGCTTGTAGTAGTCTCTTAGGATGCTTTGTATTTCTGCAGTGTCTGTTGTAACTTCTCCTTTTTCATTTCTGATTTTATTGATTTGAGTCCTCTCCCTCTTTTTCTTGATGAGTCTGGCTAATGGCTTATCAATTTTGTTTATCTTCTTAAAGAACCAGCTTTTAGTTTTATTGATCTTTGCTATTGTTTTCTTTGTTTCTATTTCATTTATTTCTGCTCTGATCTTTATGATTTCTTTCCTTCTGCTAACTTTGGGTTTTGTTTGTTCTTCTTTCTCTAGTTTCTTTAGGTGTAAGGTTAGATTGTTTACTTGAGATTTTTCTTGTTTCTTGAGGTAGGCTTGTATAGCTATAAACTTCCCTCTTAGAACTGCTTTTGCTGCATCCCATAGGTTTTGGGTGGTCGTGTTTTCATTGTCATTTGTCTCTAGGTATTTTTTTATTTCTTCTTTGATTTCTTCAGTGATCTCTTGGTTATTTAGTAATGTATTGTTTAGCCTCCATGTGTTTGTCTTTTTTACGTTTTTTTCCCTGTAATTCATTTCTAATCTCATAGCATTGTGGTCAGAAAAGATGCTTGATATGATTTCAATTTTCTTAAATTTACTGAGGCTTGATTTGTGACCCAAGATGTGATCTATCCTGGAGAGTGTTCCGTGCGCACTTGAGAAGAACGTGTAATCTGCTGTTTTTGGGTGGAATGTCCTATAAATATCAATTAAATCTATCTGGTCTATTGTGTCATTTAAAGCTTCTGTTTCCTTATTTATTTTCATTTTGGATGATCTGTCCATTGGTGTAAGTGCGGTGTTAAAGTCCCCCACTATTATCGTGTTACTGTCAATTTCCTCTTTTATGGCTGTTAGCGTTTGCCTTATGTATTGAGGTGCTCCTATGTTGGGTGCATATATATTTATAATTGTTATATCTTCTTCTTGGATTGATCCCTTGATCATTATGTAGTGTCCTTCTTTGTCTCTTGTAACATTCTTTACTTTAAAGTCTATTTTATCTGATATGAGTATAGCTACTCCAGCTTTCTTTTGATTTCCATTTGCATGGAATATCTTTTTCCATCCCCTCACTTTCAGTCTGTATGTGTCCCTAGGTCTAAAGTGGGTCTCTTGTAGACAGCATATATATGGGTCTTGTTTTTGTATCCATTCAGCAAGCCTGTGTCTTTTGGTTGGAGCATTTAATCCATTCACGTTTATGGTAATTATCGATATGTATGTTCCTATGACCATTTTCTTAATTGTTTTGGGTTTGTTTTTGTAGGTCTTTTTCTTCTCTTGTGTTTCCCACTTAGAGAAGTTCCTTTAACATTTGTTGTAGAGCTGGTTTGGTGGTGCTGAATTCTTTTAGCTTTTGCTTGTCTGTAAAGCTTTTGATTTCTCCTTCAAATCTAAATGAGATCCTTGCTGGGTAGAGTAATCTTGGTTGTAGGTTCTTCCCTTTCATCACTTTAAGTATATCATGCCACTCCCTTCTGGCTTGTAGAGTTTCTGCTGAGAAATCAGCTGTTAACCTTATGGGAGTTCCCTTGTATGTTATTTGTCGTTTTTCTCTTGCTGCTTTCAATAATTTTTCTTTGTCTTTAATTTTTGCCATTTTGATTACTATGTGTCTCGGCGTGTTTCTCCTTGGGTTTATCCTGTATGGGAGTCTCTGCGCTTCCTGGACTTGGGTGGCTATTTCCTTTCCCACGTAAGGGAAGTTTTCGACTATAATCTCTTCAAATATTTTCTCTGGCCCTTTCTCTCTCTCTTCTCCTTCTGGGACCCCTATAATGCGAATGTTGTTGCGTTTAATGTTGTCCCAGAGGTCTCTTAGGCTGTCTTCATTTCTTTTCATTCTTTTTTCTTTAGTCTGTTCCGCAGCAGTGAATTCCACCATTCTGTCTTCCAGGTCACTTATCCGTTCTTCTGCCCCAGTTATTCTGCTATTGATTCCTTCTAGTGTAGTTTTCATTTCAGTTATTGTATTGTTCATCTCTGTTTGTTTGTTCTTTAATTCTTCTAGGTCTTTGTTAATCATTTCTTGCATCTTCTCAATCTTTGCCTCCATTCTTATTCCGAGGTCCTGGATCATCTTCACTATCATTATTCTGAATTCTTTTTCTGGAAGGTTGCCTATCTCCACTTCATTTAGTTGTTTTTCTGGCGTTTTTTCTTGTTCCTTCATCTGATATATAGCCCTCTGCCTTTTCATCTTGTCTATCTTTCTGTAACTGTGGGTTTTGGCCCACAGGCTGCAGGATTGTAGTTTTTCTTGCTTCTGCTGTCTGCCCTCTGGTGGTTGAGGCTATCTAAGAGGCTTGATGAGAGGCTCTGGTGGTGGGTAGAGCTGACTGTTGCTGTGGCGGACAGAGCTCCATAACACTTTAATCCACTTGACTGTTGATGGGTGGGGCTGGGTTCCCTTCCTGTTGGTTGTTTTGCCTGAGGCAACCCAACACTGGAGCCTACCTGGGCTCTTTGGTGGGGCTAATGGCAGACTCTGGGAGGGCTCATGCCAGTGAGTACTTCCCAGAACCTCCGCTGCCAGTGTCCTTGTCCCCACGGTGAAACAGCCACCTCCCGCCTCTGCAGGAGACCCCCCAACACCAGCAGGTAGGTCTGGTTCAGTCTCCCCCAGGGTCACTGCTCCTTCCCCCGGGTCCCGATGCGCACACTACTTTGTGTGTGCCCTCCAAGAGTGGGGTCTCTGTTTCCCCCAGTCCTGTCAAAGTCCTGCAATCAATTCCCACTAGGCTTCAAAGTCTGATTCTCTAGGAATTCCTCCTCCCGTTGCCGGACCCCTGGGTTGGGAAGCCTGACGTGGGGCTCAGAACCTTCACTCCAGTGGGTGGACTTCTGTGGTATAAGTGTTCGCCAGTCTGTGAGTCATCCACCCAGCAGTTATGGGATTTGATTTTACTCTGATTGCGCCCCTCCTACCGTCTCACTGTGGCTTCTCCTCTGTCCTTGGACGTGGGGTATCCTCCTTGGTGAGTTCCAGTGTCTTCCTGTCGATGATTGTCCAGCAGCCAGTTGTGATTCTGGTGCTCTCGCAAGAGGGAGTGAGAGCACGTCCTTCTACTCCGCCATCTTGGTTAATCAGCCTCGGGAATATCTTCTATTCAGAGTTTTCAGATAAAAGTTTGAGGCTCAAAGAGGTTAAATAACTTGCCTTGGGTTACATTTTCATAAGTGGTGCAAGGAGTATAACCTGAGTTGTCTTCTGGGTTAGTGTTCTATTTAAATACATTGCTATTAATTAAGATTTTGGTTGCGAGTCTAGTATGCTTTCTATACAAGGACATATTTTATTGGAAATGTGTATATACAATACTTTATTTCCATTATGGAAGTACTTGTAAAATATTTCAAAACAGAGGAAAAAAATTTACCCACTTAGTAATTCTTATTTAAATTGTCAAAAACATTGAGACTCTTGAGAGGGTCTAATCAAGTTCAGTAAATTTATAAGCAGCGTTTTTATTAATTTTTAACTGTGGACAACTTAAATCTTGGTGTTTTTTAAACACCAAGTTGTAGAAAAAAATGTGTTTTACAGCAAGTTAGAGAGCAAAAGGAAATGAGTTGTTCCCATGGAGATCTGCACTGTGCCTAAGGATAGATCTCTCTTGTCCTGCGTTGTTAACATCAAGGAGGCTCTGAACACCTGCGAAATGTAATGTCAGCCACGCTCAGCAACTCCTAGGACTCAGCTTCTAGGATTCAGAGAAGCTATGGAAATAAGAGGGCCAAACAAAAGACAATTTAGACTCTTGGATCATATGTCCAGTTACATCACAGTCTTTTTGTTCCAGCTTGCTTAAAAGTGCTAGGTTGTGGGGTGCAGAGCTGATGGCTACTGCATAAGTTCAACAGATGAATGGAAGAGAGGATTTTTCTTTTTTCACAAAGCATAAGTCGTAGATTTAGCCGATCTTTTCTCCCTGTTTTGAAGATTGTGAGTTTTATTTCCTCTTGCCTGGTGAGAAAAGAGTTTTACTGACCACAGAAAAGACGTGTGAAAGACACAATGTTTAAACAGATGACTAAAACATAAATATGAAAGTCAAAAAAAAACCAACTACAGCATATAGATAGATCTAAAGGTGTGGTTGTGGAATTGATTACCGAATTAAGGGCAATGGAGACCTATCTTGGTCTAGAGCTCCTTTGTCGTTATTCTTGAAATTGGCTTCTCTTCTAAGAAGCCAGTTCAAATCAGTTTGCATTTTTCCAGGTAGATTCTTTGATGCAGATAATTTCATAATTGCAAAGTTTTTTTTTGCAGTTGTTTAAAGTTTAGGTATTAATATGCAGAAACTTTATCAACTTGTATTGAATAGCTTTAGTTTTCCAGTTTTTATTGTTACTGAGATTTTTGGAGGTGCTGGAGACATGACTCCTGTGTGCAGAAATTTCTGGTAAAATTTCTCTTTTACTGAGATGGGGCAATCTAAGTTATTTTTGTCAAACCATATATTCCGTTCTTAGTTTGTCTGACATTTTGGCAAGTGTTCTTTCAAATGGCAGTAGCTGTGAGTAAAAATGATAGAGTTTAGTTCTTTAGCCATTTCATCATCTTTATATGTTTTTTGTGTATGTAAGAGAAAAGTCAGTTACATAGGTCCCATATTTGCTTTGAATGTTTTGCCAAAATTTTTATTAAGACTTTCAAGTAGTCAGCTTTTCCATACATCTACTCTGGGAGTTTCAATGATGAATTCTGCTAACCTTTCATTAAATCATTTCTCCAACAAATACTTGAGCACTGAGAATATGCTGGGTTGAATGCTTGGGTTTGGCTCTACAGGGGGGAACATTGTAGTCAAATGAGGCAATAGACAATAAACAAATTATAAAAAAACCCAGAAAATTGTGGTGGATGATTAATGATTTTAATTATGATTTTGAGGAAATACTAGGTTCTAAAGCCTCCTCTAAGTTATTAATTAAAGAACATTTATTTCTAGTAGCACTGTGACAAGCAAGTCATATCTTCTTTATTAATTGGCCTTTGTATTAGTTTACTAGGGCTGCCTAAAAAATACCACAAACTTGGTGGCTTAAGGTAACAAATGTATTCTCTTATAATCAAGGCACTGGCGAGACCATGCTTCCATTGAGAGTTCAAGGGAAGAATCCTTCCTTCTTCCTAGCTTCTGGGGGTTGTTGGGAATCTTTGGCATGCCTTGGATTGTACCTGCATCACACCAATTTCTGCCTCTGTATTCTCATGGCCTTCTTCCCTCTGTGCTGTGTGTCTGTGTCTCTGTGTCTTCACAAGACCTTCTTATAAGGATATCAGAATTTGTATTTAGGGCCAACTCTGATCCACAATGATCTCATCTTAAGAAATTACATATGCAAAGGCCCTATTTCCAAATAAGGTCACATTATGAGATTCTGGGTGGATGTGGATATTTATGGGACGCTATTCAATCCAGTAAAACATTATTTATAGCTTGGAGTCCTAAATTCAATGCCTTATTTTATTAGAAATTGTAACTTATTAGTAGAACTTTGGAATCAGATAGATCTGGGTTAAAATTCCTTCCTTCTCTTTGACCTCGGGCCAGTTAGTGATTCACTGTCCTTCATAAAATCTGGATAAAAACTATCTCAGGTGCTATCAGATACATTGATTCATTTAAAACCAAGCAATGGCAAATAGATGCCATCTCCTTCCTCTCTATATCTTTATTTCCAAAGGAAGAGAGACTACAACAAACCTACCCAGAGACAAAGAAGGGATTCTTGTGCCAAGTTGGGGAAGATAATGCAAAATTATAAAGTTATTTGGACTGGGTTCATATATTAAGAAAACACAGAGAGGGCAGACAGCAGAAGCAAGAAGAACTACAATTCTGAAGCCTGTGGAAGGAAAACCATATTCACAGAAAGACAAAATGAAAAGGCAGAGGACTATGTACCAGATGAAGGAACGAGATAAAACCCCAGAAAAACAACTAAATAAAGTGGAAATAGGCAACTTTCCAGAAAAAGAATACAGAATAGTGATAGTAAAGATGATCCAGGACCTCAGAAAAAGAATGGAGGCAGAGATCGAGAAGATGCAAGAAATGTTTAACAAAGATCTAGAAGAATTAAATAACATACACCTAGAAGAATTAAAGAACAAACAAACATAGATGAACAGTACAATAACTGAAATGAAAAATACACTAGAAGGAATAAATAGTAGAAAAACTGAGGCAGAAGAACGGATAAGTGACCTGGAAGACAGACTGGTGGAATTCACTGCTGCAGAACAGAATAAACAAAAAGAATGAAAAGGAGTGAAGACAGCCTGAGAGACCTCTGGGGCAATATGAAATGCACCAACATTTGCATTATAGGGGTCCCAGAAGGAGAAAAGAGAGAAAGGACCCAAGAAAATATTTGAAGAGATTATAGTTGAAAACTTCCTTAACATGGGAAAAGAAATAGCCATCTAAGTCCAGGAAGTGCAGAGAGTCCCAGGCAGGATAAACCCAAGGAGAAACATGCCGAGACACATAGTAATCAAATTGACAAAAATTAAAGTCAAAGAAGAATTATTGAAAGCAACAAGGGAAAAACGACAAATAACATACAAGGGAACTCCCATAAGGTTAACAGCTGATTTCTCAGCAGAAACTCTACAAGCCAAAAGGGAGTGGCACGATATATTCAAAGCGATGAAAGGGGAGAACATAGAACCAAGATTACCCGGCAAGGATCTCATTCAGATTCAACAGAGAAATCAAAAGCTTTACAGACAAGCAAAAGCTAAGAGAATTCAGCACCACCAAACCAGCTATAAAACAAATGCTGAAGGAATTTCTCTAAGTGGGAAACACAAGAGAAGAAAATGACCTACAAAAACAGACCCAAAACAATTAAGGAAATGGTAACAGGAACATACATATTGATAATTACCTTAAGTGTGAATGGATTAAATGCTCTAACCAAAAGACACAGGCTCACTGAATGGATACAAAAAGACCCATCTATATGCTGTCTACAAGAGACCCTCTTCAGACGTAAGGACACATACAGACTTAAAGTGAGGGGATGGAGAAAGATATTCCATGCAAATGGAAATCAAAAGAAAGCTGGAGTAGCAATACTCATATCAGTAAAATAGACTTTAAAATAAAGAATGTTACAAGAGACAAGGAAGGACACTACATAATGATCAAGGGATAAATCCAAGAAGAAGGTATAACAATTATAAATACATATGCACCCAACATAGGAGCACCTCAATACATAAGGCAAATGCTAACAGCTATAATAGAGGAAATCCACACTAACACAATAATAGTGGGGGACTTTAACACCTCACTTACACCAATGGACAGATCATCCAGACAGGAAATTAATAAGGAAACACAAGCTTTAAATGACACAATAGATCATATAGATTTAATTGATATTTATAGGACATTCCATCCGAAAACAGCAGATTACACATTCTTCCCAAGTGCACATGGAACGTTCTCCAGGCTAGATCACGTCTTGGGTCACAAATCAAGCCTTGGTAAATTTAAGAAAATTGAAATCATATCAAGCATCTTTTCTGACCACAGTGCTATGAGATTAGAAATAAATTACAGGGAAAAAAACGTAAAAAACACAAACACATGGAGGCTAAACAATACATTACTAAATAACCAAGAGATCACTGAAGAAATCAAACAGGATATCAAAAACTTCCTAGAGAAAAATGACAACAAAAACACGATGATCCAAAACCTATGGGATGCAGCAAAAGCAGTTTTAAGAGGGAATTTTATAGCAGTACGATCCTACTTCAGGAAACAAGAAAAATCTCAAATAAACAAAACCCAAAGTTGATAGAAGGAAAGAAATCATAAAGATCAGAGCAGAAATAAATGAAATAGAAACAAAGAAAACAATAGCAAAGATCAATAAAACTAAAAGCTGGTTCTTTGAGAAGATAAACAAAATTGATAGACTGTTAGCCAGACTCATCAAGAAAAAAAAGAGGGAGAGGACTCAAATCAATGACATGAGAAATGAAAAAGGAGAAGTGACAACAGACAGCACAGAAATGCAAAGCATCCTAAGAGACTACTACAAGCAACTCTATGCCAATAAAATGGGCAACCTGGAAGAAATGGAAAAATTCTTAGAAAACTATAACCTACCAAGACTGAACCAGGAAGAAATAGAAAATATGAACAGACCAGTCCCAAGTAATGAAATTGAAACTGTGATTAAAAATCTTCCAACAAACCGAAGTCCAGGACCAGATGGCTCACTGGTGAATTCTATCAAACATTTAAAGAAGAGCTAACACCCATCCTTCTCAAACTCTTCCAAAAAATTGCAGAGTAAGGAACACTCCCGAACTCATTCTATGAAGCCACCATCATCCTGATACAAAACCAGAGAAAGATACTACGAAAAAAGAAAATTACAAACCAATATCACTGATGAATATAGATGCAAAAATCCTTACAAAATACTAGCAAACAGAATCCAACAACACATTAAAAGGATCATACGCCATGATCAAGTGGGATTTATCCCAGGGATGCAAGGATTCTTCAATATATGTAAATCAATCAATGTGATACACCATATTAAAAAATTGAAGAATAAAAACCATATGATCACTCAATAGATGCAGAAAAAGCTTTTGACAAAATTCAACACGCATTTATTATAAAAATTCTCCGGACAGTGGGCACAGAGGGAACTTACCTCTGCATAATAAAGCCCATATACGACAAACCCACAGCCAACATCATTCTCAATGGTGAAAAACTGAAAACATTTCCTCTAAGATCAGGAACAAGACAAGGATGCCCACTCTCACCACTGTTATTCCACATAGTTTTGGAAGTTCTAGCCATGGCAATCAGAGAAGAAAAAGAAATAGAAGGAACTGGAAAAGAAGAAGTAACACTGTCAGTGTTTGCAGATGACATGATACTATACATAGAGAATCCTAAATATGCCACCAGAAAACTACTAGAGCTAATCAATGAATTTGGTAAAGTTTCAGGATACAAAATTAATGCACAGAAATCTCTTGCATTCCTATACACTGACAATGAAAGATCAGAAAGAAATAGAGGAAACAATCCCATTCACCATTGCAACAAAAAGAATAAAATACCTAGGAATAAAGCTACCTAAGGAGGTAAACTCCTGTACTCAGAAAACTGTAAGACACTGTTGAAAGAACTCAAAGATGACACAAAGAGATGGAGAGATATACCATGCTCTTGGATTGGAAGAATCAGTATTGTGAAAATTACTATACTACCCAAAGCAATCTACAGATTCAATGCAATCCCTATCAAATTTCCAATGGCATTTTTTACAGAACTAGAACAAAAAATCTTAAAATTTGTATATAGCCACAAAAGACCCGGAATAGCCAAAGCAGTCTTGAGGGAAAAAAACGGAGCTGGAGGAATCAGACTCCCTGACTTCAGACTATACTACAAAGCTACAGTAGTCAAGACAATATGGTACTGGCCCAAAAACAGAAATACAGGTCAATGGAACAGAATAGAAAGCCCGGAGATAAACCCACACACCTATGGTCAACTAATCTATGACAAAGGAGGCAAGGATATATACAGTGGAGAAAAGACAGTCTCTTCAATAAGTGGTGCTGGGAAAACTGGACAGCTACGTGTAAAAGAATGAAATTAGAACACTCCCTAACACCATACACAAAAATAAACTCAAAATGGATTAGAGACCTAAATGTAAGACTGGACACTATAAAACTCTTAGAGGAAACCATAGGAAGAACACTCTTTGACATAAATCACAGCAAGCTCTTTTTTGATCCACCTCCTAGAGTAATGGAAATAAAAACAAAAATAAACAAATGGGACTTAATGAAACTTAAACGCTTTTGCACATCAAAGGAAACTATAAACATGACGAAAAGACAACCCTCAGAATGGGAGAAAATATTTGCAAACGAATCCATGGACAAAGGATTAATCTCCAAAATATACAAACAGCTCATGCAGCTCAATATTAAACAAACAAACAACCCAATCAAAAAACGGACAGATGACCTTAATAGACATCTCTCCAAAGAAGACATACAGATGGCCGAGAAGCACATGAAAAGCTGCTCAAGATCACTAATTATTAGAGAAATGCAAATCAAACCTACAATGAGGTATCACCTTACACCAGTTAGAATGGGCATCATCAGAAATTCTACAAATAACAAATACTGGAGAGGGTGTGGAGAAAGGGGAACCCTCTTGCACTGTTGGTGGGAATGTAAGTTGATACAGCCACTATGGAGAACAGTACGGAGGTTCCTTAAAAAACTAAAAATAGAATTACAATATGACCGAGCATTCCCACTACTGGGCATATACCCAGAAAAAAGCATAATTCCAAAAGACACATGCACCCCAATGTTCCTTCCAGCACTATTTACAATAGCCAGGTCATGGAAGCAACCTCAGTGCCTGCACTCTAGGACCCACGAGCCACACTACTGAGCCCGTATACCACAACTACTGAAGGCCGCATGCCTAGAGCCTGTGCTCCGCAACAAGAGAAGCCACCACAATAAGCCCGCGTGCCACAACTAAGAGTAGCCCCTGCTCACCCCAACTAGAGAAAGCCCGTGCACAGCAATGATGACCCAACACAGCCAAAAATAAAATAAAATATATTAATTTAAACAATAAAATTTAAAAAAAATGGTGAAATTCCGTTTCATACCCACTAGGATGACTATAATAAAAAAAGACAATGACAAGTGCTGGTGAAAATGTAGAGAAATTAGAACCCTCATTCCCTTCTGGTGGGAATGTAAAATGGTACAGCCACTTTGGAAAACCATCTGACAGTTACTCAAATAATAAACATATAGTTACCATCTGAGTCAGCAACTAAAATTAAAGAAAATTAAAAACGTATGTCCATACACAAACATTCATAACAGCATTATTCATAATAGGCAGAAAGTAGAAAAAATCCACACATCTATCAACTGATGAATGGATAAATAAAATGTGGTATATTCATACAATGGAATATTATTTGGCAATAAAAGGAATAAAGTATGTGATGTTGTGATTTAGAAAATGTGTCATTTGTGTTTTCTTTTTTTTTTTTTAATGAGGAAAATAATCTTTAAGGAAATCCACCTTCACAGTGGGAGAACAAATTCCATGAAGAAAAATCTTGTTCTCCTAAGCATTGGCCTAAGACTTGAAGTTATCAAGACTCTCTTAAAACTCCCCACTGCTGAGATTTTGACCTCATCCTCCAGAGGTGAATCAAGCATCAGTAATGCAGTTAATACTCATTTTTTATTTATCTGGAATAAAGGCATGGTGTGATCTAGAAAGGGATTTTTAAAGAAACTGCAAGTGATTGCTAATGGATGACTCACCATTGCTTGTAGGTCTACTTGGAGTAACATCCTACTGGACAAAACCTTACATTGCTTCTGACTTGGGACAGTTGTTACCCCATCCATTCTCTTTCCTTGAGATGTATATATGTGTGTGAGATACAGATATACATATATATATATATATATATATATATATATATATATATATATGTTTTTAATAGCACATCCTGACCAAAATCCCCTGTCAATCTAGTCAGCCCTCATCATTCTTCTAGGAAATCGAAGAGTTGTGGCTTAAATATTCATAATCTTAATGTTTTTTATTCAAAAGGGAGAACCTCGTTTTTAGATTCTGCTATTTGTGTCTTCTAAACTTGACTTGTGTTTTTGGTATCTGTAAGCAGATTAAATACAACCCTTTTCAAAAAGTCATGCCTCAGTAATGTTATAAGTACAACAATTCCATCTGGTGCTTTCAGCAATAAAACCCTTGAAAACAATCAAAATATAATTGCCTTAGTATGTTATGCCACAACTAGTTTGATTATAGTGAGGTTTCAAAATATGTATAATGAATATAAAATATCTTTTCTATAAATATTAGAAAGGAGTGCTTAAACGTGAACTGATCAAGGTGAGAAGAGGTGTATACATTTAAAAAATCATATATCTCATTTTGTTATAAATCATGTTTTTGTGGCCCATGTGTTATTATTTTTTCTACCCATACATGAAAGATGAATAATTGAAAAACAGCAGCAGATCATCTGTATCTTAGTGTGAGTTTATTGTTGGACTACCACTATTTTTGGTGAGAATATTGAATAAAAAATGTGAAGTTTATGCACTCATCATTATGGAAACACCTTAATGTAAATAATGTATAAAAATAATGAAAATATGGTATCTTTATCCTTATTCAGAGTATACTACTTGAATATAATGTATTTGGATTACATTAATTGCTTCAATGAATCTTTCAAATAGTAGTATCTATCATTTTTAAATACTTAGCAAAAGAAAATGTTTTAAGAAGAATTTTTTGCAATTTTTAAAGACTTCTAATAAGATAGTACCCTGAATGTTATTTCTGTCATTTATGATAGCTTATACAAAAAAAATTACAGAAGCATAGCATTGATTTTATACCATAGTATGGGAGGAGCTTATAGAAATAAAATATCTCAACTGGTCTGTTTCATTAGACCACATTATGTAGTCTTTTATATTGTTCATTTTCCTTTGGCAGCCAGGAACCAAAAAGCCACATGGATAGAATGATTAATGGCAAGAATTATCTTATCTTGGCTCTAGTACAATTACTGTATTTGTTTTTCTAAAATTTTAATTCTTTTAATTATCAAAGCAGTACATGTATAAAGTATCCTTTTAATTTTTAAAAAACTACAGATAATGTAAAGAGTCTCCTTAAAGCTTACACTAATCCCAGATGGCTACCAAAGGTATCTCTTTAGTTATTGTTCCGGAACTTACCTCTTGGTGCATTTATACTATACTTCTTTAATTTAGGTTATGAAATATGAAGTCAAATATTTTAAATGCTAATGAATGCTTCCAAATTGCCTTCAGAGGAACTGCAACAATTTATACAGCAACATTCATCCATTCACTAATTCATAATATATATATATATAAATTTTAAAAATGTGTATTTTCTTGAGTGCTATACAATTTATAACATCATTTTGCTTTCCCAGATCATTATATATCCTTTCTTGTGCCCTGTTCTTTGCCCTAGGAGGATCACCTATTTATCCATGTGAATGGACTTCCCACTTTTTGGTTTCCAATTGAGTTCAAGCTCAAAGATGTGACAAAGAGCAGAAGGATGGAGGAAAGTAAAGTTGAGGCTCCCTCTCTGTTTGGTTTCTTTGGGCTGAGTGTATCCCTTAAAAGGAGAGCATACCTCCTCTCTTCTCCCAGATTCCAGTAATCACTATTCCCTTGATCCTTTGGGTATCAGTATTGTGTCAGTGCTGCTAGACCCAGGGCACTAAAATATCCCTTATTATCTCTCCTACCTGGTCACATCTATTAAGTTTGCCCTTCATTAAACATTCCTTGAATTATCCCAAATTGAGTGTGCCACCCAATTCCTGCTGGGAAACTGATCCAATAGCATTTTAATTGCTAAACTCTGCTTTAACTGCTGGGAATACAGTGGGGGGCGGGGAGGGGAATCTAACACAATAAAAGAGTGATTCCTCCTAAAAAGAAAAGTCCAGGCCCAGATGGCTTCACTGGTGATTTCTAGCAAATATTTAAAGAGGAAAAACAGAAAATATAAATAGACTTTTAACAAGTAAAGAGTTTTATAAAAGGTGGTTGCAAACAACAATCATTTGTTTAGCTTGTAATTCTGTGAGTAAACAATTTGTGCTGGGCTCGGATGGGTGCTTTTTTTGGTCTTGGCTGAGCTCACACATGCATTTGTAGTCAGCTGCTGAGTGGGTGAAGTTGGGCTGATCTAGGAGGGCCTAAAGTGAGAAAGGTCATCTCTTCTTATGTTCTCTTAATCCTCAGCAAGTGTGCTTGGGCTTGTTTGCATGGAAAGTAGGTAAAATTATTGGGTTGGCCAAAAGGTTCCTTCGGTTTTTTCCATAAGATGGCTCTAGTAGCACTTACTTGTCTTTAACTTCATTTGAAACAATTTTGTTAGATTGTATGTGACAGCTGTCACGTCAGTGTGCATTTAAAAAAAGACTTATCAAAATTGGTGAATTTTTGTGTAGCCATTTTAATATTGAAGACAGAGGAAAAAAGCAACATTTTTGTCATGCTGTGCTTTATTATTTCAAGAAAGGTAAGAACACAACTGAAACACAAAAAAAGATTTGTGCAGTGTATGGAGAAGGTGCTGTGACTGATCACAAACGTGTCAAAAGTGGTTTGAGAAGTTTCATGGTGGAGATTTCTCACTGGACCATGCTCCACGGTCGGGTAGACCAATTGAAGTTGATAGTGATCAAATTGAGACATTAATTGAGAACAATCAACGTTATACCACGTGGGAGATAGCCCACATACTCAGAATATCCAAATCAAGCATTGAAAATCATTAGCACCAACTTGGTTATTTATGTTAATAGCTTTGATGTGTGGGTTCCACATAAGTTAAGTGCAATCAACCTTCTTGACCATATTTCTGCATGCAATTCTCTACTGAAACGTAATGAAAATATTCCGTTTTTAAAACAAATTGTAATGGGCGATGAAAATTGGATACTGTACACTAGTGTGGAATGGAAGAGATCATGGGACAAGCGAAATGAACCACCACTAACCACACCAAAGTCTGGTCTTCATCCAAAACGGTGATGTTGTGTATATGGTGGGATTGGAAGGGAGTCCTCTATTATGAGCTCCTTCTGGAAAACCAAACAATTAATTCCAACAAGTACTGCTCCCAATTAGACCAACTGAAAGAAGCACTCGACCAAAAGTGTCTGAAATTAGTAAACAGAAAACACATAATCTTCCATCAGGATGCCACAAGACCGTATGCTTCTTTGATGACCAGGCAAAAACTGTTTCAGCTTGGCTGGGAAGTTCTGATTCATCTGCCATATTCACCAGACATTGCACCTTCGGATTTCCATTTATTTCGGTCTTTACAAAATTCTCTTAGTGGAATAAATTTCTATTCCTTGGAAGACTGTAAAAGGCACCTGGAACAGTTCTTTGCTCAAAAAGATAAAAAGTTTTGGGAAGATGGAATTATGAAGTTGCCTGAAAAATGGCAGAAGGTAGTGGAACAAAAGGGTGAATATGTTGTTCAATAAATTTCTTGGCAAAAATGAAAAATGTGTCTTTTATTTTTCTTAAAAAGGCACCTTTTGGCCAACCGATATATAAGAGAGAAGAACCATGCAAGGTTCCCTGGTGCATGAGCTTGGAAATGGCCCATCATGATCACCCTGCATTTTACTGGCCCATGGAAGTCACAGTGCCAGCCCCGCTCAGTGGGAGGAGTTCTAAAGTCATATTGCAAAGCATAGGGTAAGATTGAACACTATTTATGAAGTCTACAATTACCCAAATTCAATTTATACTTAATTGTAAGTCAACACGAAATTTTACCTGTTAAAATGGCCCCAAACTTATTTTTTTCTTAACTTATAGGGTTGTTTAAATATATTCTGCGTACAAGTTGGTTGTCAGACATGTGAGTTAGGAGTTTTTTCTCTTAATCTGTGGCTTGCTCATTTTTTAATGGTTTATTTTGATAAGCAGAAATTTTTAATTTTGATGAGGTCATATTTATTAGTTATTTCTTATATGGTCAGTGCTTTTTGTGCTCGCTCTAAGAATTCTTTGCATGCCTCAGGTTTGCAGATATCTTTGCTTTCTTCTAAAACATTATTTTATCTTTTACATTTGGGTCTATGATACTGCTGAAATTAATTTTTGTTATGGTATGAGGTTTCATTTATCTCCTATACACTTATTTCAACACCATCTTGAAAAAACCTTCCTTTCCCTATCAAATTGCTTTGAGTCAAAAAGCAATTGATTGTTTATGTGTGGATCTATTTCTAGTGATTGTGTTCTTGGCATTGATCTATTTGTCTATGTCTACACTATTTCCACACTATCTTGATTTTATAGGAAGTACTGAGATCAGATAGTGCAAATCCTCCAAATTTGTTCTTCTTTTTCAAGTTAATTTTGGCTATTCTATGTCCCATGAATTTTCATATACATTTTAGAAACTGCTTAACAGTTTATACCAAAAAAACTGCTGTGAGAGTGACATCAGAAAGATGGTGGCAAACGAGTTTCTAACACTCATCGCATCCCAGAAACAGCCCTTTGAACATATGGATGAAGCCCCTTGACATCAGTCTTGGCAATAATTTTTTGGATGTGACACTAAAAGCACAAGCAACAAAAGCAAAAGTAAATAAGTGGGACTACATCAAATAAAAGGCTTCTACATAGCAAAAACAAAAAAATCAACAAAATTAAAAGGCAACATACAGAATAAGAAAAAATATTTGCAAATCATATATCTGATAAGGGTTTTATCCGAATATGTAAAAAAAAAAAAAAACCTCAGTAGCAGAAACGAAAAAACCTGATTAAAAATTGGCAGTGGAACTGAATAGACATTTTTCCAAAGAAGATATTCAAATGACCTACAGGCATATGAAAAGTTGTTCAACATGACTAATCATCAGGGAAATGCAAATCAAAACCACAGTGACATATCACCTCACACCTATCAGAATGGCTGTTATTAAAAAATCAAGATAACATGCTGGCAAGGATGTGGAAAAATGGACCCCTTGTACTCTGTTGGTGGGAATTTAGATTGGTGCAGCTACTATGGAAAATAATTTGGAAATTTCTCAAAAGATTACAAATAGAACTACCATATGATCCAGCAATCCCACATCTGAGTATATATATGAAGAAAATGAAATCATTATCTTGAAGAGGTATCTATAGCTCCATGTTCCCTGCAGTATTATTCACAATAGCCAAGGAATGGAAACAGCCTAAGTGACCATTGATGGATGAATGGATAAAGAAAATGTGCTGTATATATATAACACATACACACATATAGAGGTATGTTATTCAGCCATAAAAAAGAAGGAAATCCTGTCATTTGTGACGACATGTATGGACCTTGAGGGCATTATAATAAGTGAAATAAGACAGAGAAAGACAAATATTATATGATCTGTTTTATATGTGGAATCTAAAAAATCCCAACTCATAGAATCAAGAGTAGAATTGTGGTTGCCAAGGGCTGGGGGATGGAGAAAATGGGGGGACGATGATCAAATGGTTTACACTTCCAGTTATAAGATGAATAATGTCTGGGGATCTAATGATGCCTATAGTTAATAATATATACTTGAAAGTTTCTCACCACAAGAAGTAGTAATTATGTAAGGTGATGGACATCTTGAGATTTGAGTTTCGGGAGCTTAAATTTATATTATTCATTTGAGGAATGCTGGACTCCGACTCTAGAAGCCTGGAGGTTGTTTGGAAGTGAGTAATGAAATAAATGTGCTTTCCTTGGCCAATAAAGTGCCTTAGAGACACCATCACAGTATCTTCAGGGAACGTATCAAGACCCTCATAAAATAGGAGTTTTTATGTTTCTTTATAGGCCCTTTTCTTTTCACATGTGAGTCTGCTCAAAGCTGTGAATTCAGCTGATATTATAATTTGGTTAAATGTAGATTAAATGCAATGGCTACAATTAATTCTTACATAGAATCAGAGAAATCCCTCATCTCCTGGTTAGATTTTGAGGCAAGAATTTGGGACTTCAAATTTATAATCCATTTTCTTTTAAAAAAATTCAGCGTGTTTCGAAACAACCAACAAACCAACACCTTCTTGGCTTACTTATTACTCATTACATATTTTTCTATGATAGTGGCTTTACTGGTCCTTCAAAGCCTTGCCTTCAATAAGTCCTTCATTCCAGATGACCAAAAGTTATTACCTAAGAGGCCGAGATGTAACGGAGGTCAGACTTACATTGGTAAAAACCAATGAAAGCTTTATTATTATTATATTATTATTATTATTATATTTTACTGTGAGACAGGTAGGAATATATTAGTTGGTTTTGAGCACAAAAGGAAATAAAATGATTGAATTTTTAATAGGTTCCTTCTCAGTGCTCTGAGAGTAGATTATAGGAACAAAGATAAAAGCAGAGAGGCCAGTAAGGAGTCATTGGAATGATACAGTTGACAGATAATAGTGGCTTGTACAAGCTACAAATGGAGATGGATATCTTTTAAAGATAGAGTGAACGGGATTTGATGAGTAACTGCAGATGAGATATGAGAGCAAGGAGCCAATGGAAAAGATAATGTTGCCAATTACTAATATGGGGAAGACTGGATAAGCAGTAGGATGAGAAAAGGGGAGTGGGGTGGGATGTGGTATCAGGAGTTCCACTGTTGACATGTTAAGTTTAAGAGGTCTATTAGTTATTCACATTTAGATGTCAAAGAAGTGGCTGAATATTTGAGTCTAGAATTCAGGGACTGGTTTAGGCTGGATACAAAATTTTAAAAATTGACAGTATATAGATACTGTCAATTCATTTCGTATATTGAGAAAATTACGTATGATCCCCAAAGAAGTCAGTATAGACAGAGAAGTTGTTTAAGGACATAACCTAGGAACACTATAACTTTTACAGCTGCTAGTATGAGAAAGATTAATTGAAATGTTAAAAAGCTGTAGGCCATGAGGTCGAAGAAAAATCAGGACATACTCTGATATCCTATATAAAGAAAGTAAGTCTTGCCAGAAGAAGTGTGTAATTCAAGTGTCAAATGCTGCACTTAGGGCAGATAAGATGTGGGCTGAGAAACGGCCATGGGGTATGACAACACGGAGTTCGTTGGCGACGTTAACAAAAGCAGTTTCTATGGGGTAGTGGGAGTGAAGGACTAGATTGTATCAGGTTCAGAAGAGAAAACACATTTTCAGAGTTTTGCTCTAATGGGTTTGGGAGATGTTGAAATAATTTCTTCTTAAACTCTGTTTCTATTTTCTAATATTAATGTATTATTTCTTTATAATTCCATTTTATATTTCTATTGTAATATTTTTTTATTAACTTCCTACTATGAGAGATGAAGTTATTATCACTATAACTTTCACTCAAATTTCTCCCTCCCTACAACTTTTGGTTTTTTTTAGAATACATTTGGACCTGGTTAGAGTTTGTAGCACTTACATTTCTGGTCTGTCTCTTCAGTTCTCCATGTTTCAAAATCTTAGTTCTATATTTATATGATTTCAGTAAACACCACCAGTTCCTCTAAATGGCGTCTCCATTTCCGAATTGTATGTTTTCACTGTCTCTTGGTTAGCTAAATTTCAATAAGTAGTTTTCCCAAAAGGACTCATGAATGCTGTCTTTTGAGTTTACTCATATTTGAGAATATATTCCTTTTGTTTTTATACTTGAATGAAAATTAGAGTGAATATAGTTTTCTTTGTAACAATATTTCCTCATTGCTTTCAAAAATTTGCTGTACTGTTTCTGGTTTTGCGAATAAGCCTGAGTCGAGCCTGATTTTCCCTTTGCTGGTGACTTTCTTTTTTCTACCTAGATGAAATATACTTTTAAAATATTTGACCTTTTTAACATCCAGTATATAACTCAACGTTGATTTTTATCTTTTAATTCATTTTGGTATAATTGGCATGTTTAATCTGCTTATGCAGTTTTTCATTTCAGGGAAATTTTGCTGTGTCATTTCTCTGAATTCATTTTTAAGATTTCCACTGATGCGTTCTCCATTTTAGGATATTTCTTTTGGGTCATCAGTCTCTTTGTACCTGTTATCTCATTCTTATCACACTAATCTTTGTCCTTTTCCTCAGTGTTTAAAGTGAGAATACAGATTTCAGCAATAACTATTCCTTGCTGTTTCTAATTTTATTTTATTAGATAAGGTATTCTATCATTTGAGTTTGTAACATGTTTCCTTTGCTCTCTTTGTAATATGTCCAAGAAAGTTTGTATTACAGATTTTTTTTTTTAAATACACTTGGTTTCTTAATGTTTTCTTCACTCAGTTTTGCATCTTTTCTTTGCTAAAAACAAAAATCTCAGAAAAAATCAGGTAAGTTACTTGTTTTAGAATGTTAGTGTGTAGAATGGCATTTAGAACCTAAGCCTCCTTTTTTTCTAGTCTAGGTATTATGTTACCATTTTATGTTCTTTTCAGAGCTTGGTCTTGCTAGTCTGTTTCAGAAGTCAGAGCAATTACAAGCCATGGACAATAAAATAAGCATCATCTGAACTGGAATATTTCTGTATATATTCAGACAAATTGATGATTAATACGCCTAGTCTCCTTCCAGTGCCATTGCAATGTTAGGCTAATTTGAAGGGTACATGGATGGAAAGTGTATGTGGGGAGGAGAGATGAAGGCAGGGCAACAGAGACAGACTAACTCTGAAGGTAGAGAAGCTTACATTTTAGGACCCCTAGCTTTTCTGGACCTCTGCAGGAAAAATGTGTTTTCTAGCAACAGGAGTTTTAGCAATGTTTTCCTGATCAGCTCTTTCTGTCAATTTTTCAAGTAAAAGATATGTGGTCCTTAATCACTACCTCTTTCCAGTCTTGTTTCCACTTCTTCAGACTGTCCCTCTTGTCAAATGGCACTGTAGTGGCTGCTGAGACTTTTGGGGATCTAAGAAAGTTGAGTTGAAGATATGTTTAGTTTGGTCTTAGATGAAATTTGCATTTACTTTTGCCAGGAAACAAGGATACTACTTATCTGGACCAACTTCATTACCTTTGGAAGTTCTACCCTAATATGCTCACACCTTGGTATGGACTCAAGGCTTAGGTCCAGAGCTTAGCTTTCTTTTTGACATTTAACCCAAGGTAAAACAATTCTTTGCATTGATTAAACCAATCTGAGCTTAGCTTATTTTTTGTTTGTTTATTTTGTTCTTTCTGGTGATTTTTATTTTTATTTTTATTTTCCTATGAGCCCAGAAATGCTTTAAGAAGTATATTTGTGGCAATTCAAGGCTATTTATATTTTAGTAGGAGAGTCTTTCTATATACATAGTTGTCAGGAATCAGAAGTCTCTGCATTCAGTCTTTAGCACACATATTTAAACTTATATTTTCCAAGTATGTGTAGAATTAATCAGCATCTATATTCTGTGTCTCAGAAAAACAAACGACTAATCATTCTTTTCATTCTCTCAGCTATCTTCTGTCAAATTTGGTCTAAAAGAGAGTCTTTGTCACTCCTTACCATTAGTCTTCACTTCCCCTATTGATTACATCAATTTGTGTGCAGATTTATTAATTTGTCCCATTATATGTACTAACACTTAAAATTTACCTTTCCTAATCTCATTGCTCATATTTTCTTCCTGCAACCTAATACTCTCTCTCGGATTGAAGAAGTGTATACTATAAAATTTCTTCCATTGAGAATTTATAGGTGTTATACTCTCTCAGAATGTTCATATTTGAATTTTTTTTACTCAAACCTCATACTTGCTTAGGAATAGAATCTGTTATTTCTCTTTTAAAAATAATGTTCATTGTTTCTAAGATTTTATTTTGATGAGAACTCTGTCAGTTTGAATTTATTTTTTTTAATTTTTATTTTATATTGGAGTATAGTTGATTTACAATGTTGTGTCAGTTTCAGGTATACAGCAAAGTGATCCAGTTATACATATACATATATCCTTTTTCAAATTCTTTTCCCATATAGCTTATTACAGAATATTGAGTAGAGTTCCCTGTGCTATACAGTAGGTCCTTGTTGGTTACCTATTTTAAATATAGTAGTGTATATGTTAATCCCAAACTCCTAATTTATCCCTCCCTAACACCTTTCCCCTTCGGTAACCATAAGTTTGTTGTCTAAGTCCGTGAGTCTGTTTCTGTTTTGTAAATAAGTTCATTAGTATCATTTTTTGATTCCACATATAACTGATATCATATATTTGTCTTTATCTTACTTCCCTTAGTAAGATCATCTCTAGGTCCATCCATCCATGTTGCTGTAAATGATGTTATTTCATTCTTTTTAAAGATTTTTTTGATGTGGACCATTTTTTTTAAAGCCTGTATTGAATGTTACAATATTGCTTCTGTTTTATGTTTTGGTTTTTTGGCCGCAAGGCATGTCGGATCCTGGCCCCCCGACCAGGGATCGAATCCATGCCCTCTGCAAAGTCTCAACCACTGGACTGCCAGGGAAGTCCGTCATTCTTTATTATGGCTGAGTAATAGTCTATTGTGTATATGTACCACATCTTCTTAATCCATTCATCTGTCAGTAGACATTTAGGTTGCTACCATATCTTGGCTATTGTAAATACTGCTGCTATGAACATTGGGGTGCATGTATCTTTTTGAATTATGGTTTTCTCCAGATACATGTCCAGTAGTGGGATTGCTGGATCATATGGTAGCTCTATTTTTAGTTTCCTAAGGAACTTCCATACTGTTCTCCAGAGTGGCTGCACCAATTTACATTCCCACCAACGGTGTAGGAGGGTTCCCTTTTCTCTACACTCTCTCCAGCATTTATTGTTTGTAGACTTTTTGATGATGGCCATTCTGACCAGTGTGAGGTGATACCTCATTGTAGTTTTGGTTTGCATTTCTCTAATAATTAGCGATGTTGAGCATGTTTTCATGTGCCTGTTGGCCATCTGTATGTTTTCTTCAGAGAAATGTCTATTCTGCCCATTTTTTTTGATTGGGTTGTTTGCTTTTTTTTTTTTTAATTGAGCTGCATGAGCTGTTTGTATAGTTTGGAAATTAATCCCTTGTCAGTCACATCATTTGCAAGTATTTTGTCCCATTCTGTGGGTTCACTTTTCATTTTGTTTATGGTTTCCTTTGCTGTGCAAAAGCTTTGAAGTTTAATTAGGTCCCATTTGTTTATTTTTGATTTTATTTTCATTACACTAGGAGGTGGATCCAAAAAGTTATTGCTGTGATTTATGTCAGAGTGTTCTGCCTATGTTTTCCTCTAAGAGTTTTATAGTATCTGATCATACATTTGGGTCTTTAATCCATTCTTAGTTTATTTTTGTGTATGGTGTTAGAGAATGTTCTAATTTCATCCTTTTACATGCAGCTGTCCAGTTTTCCCAGCAACACTTACTGAAGAGACTGTCTTTTCTCCATTTTATATTCTTGCCACCTTCATCATAGATTAATTGGCCATAGCTGCATGGGCTTATTTTTGGGATTTCTGTCTTGTTCCATTGATCTACAGTTCTGTTTTTGTGCCAGTACCATACTGTTTTGATGACTGTAGCTTTGTAGTACAGTCTGAAGTCAGGGAGCCTGATTCCTCCAGCTCAGTTTTTCTTTCTCAAGATTGCTTTGGTTATTCAGGGTCTTTTGTGTCTCCATACAAATTTTAAGATTTTGTGTTCTAGTTCTGTGAAAAATGCCATTGGTAATTTGATAAGGATTGCATTGAATCTGTAGATTGCCTTGGGTAGTATAGTCATTTTGACAGTATTGATTTTTTCCAATTCAAGAACATGGTATACCTTTTCATTTTTTGATGTTATCTTCGATTTCTTTCATCAGTGTCTAACAGTTTTTGGAGTACAGGTCTTAAGCCTCGTTAAGTAGGTTTATCCCTAGGTATTTTATCCTTTTTGATGTGATGGTAAGTGGGATTGTTTCCTTAATTTCTCTTTTTTTTTTTTTTTTTGGTTGTTGATTTTATTTTTTTCACACACACACACTGTATTTTATTTTTACAAGAGATAAATAGACTGACACCAAGCATTGTACATGGATGACCACAACAAAAGCAACAATGATTGCAATTACCAAACATGAAACACACTCATACTATGTCATAATATGGACATTCAGTCCAGTAATCCTCCACTGTAACAGCTCCTTTACTTTACAGTGAAAATTGATTTCTATATTCTTTGCCTCTGAGTCCTTGTGGGATTTATTTTTTTTAATTCAAACAGAAAGTCACAAAAATTATACTCATCCTCATCAGTTCACTCAGTCCCATGTAATTAATCTTTTTTATCTTGATTTTTTGTTAGCACTTTTATGAGTTCATCAGTTTTTCATTAGAGTTCTGAAAATGCTTATTCATTCAGTTCAGCAGTACAGTCAGTTACCAGAAACCTGTACTTGTCAGAGTCTTTTCCATGAATTTCTTGAAGATGAAACCCTTTTCTAGAAACATATTTGCAAAAGCATCAGAGTACACCCAGAACTGTCTGTAAATGACAAAAGACTTAAAAATGACCACGGTTAAAGATTTGATGAAAGTTCATAATAATGCAGTTGACAAGAAAATTAGTTATTTCTGAGATATACATTTTAAAGTAATAACTAGGATTATGACTTATAACATTATACCAGAACGTATAAGATTTTTAGAAATTTCATGTAATGTCTGAAACATTTATATTAACATATTTCCATACAAATAACCCAATGAAAGTTTAGTATTAGTTGTTTTGTTTGTTTTTTTATACTGCAGGTTCTTATTAGTCATCAATTTCATACACATCAGTGTACACATGTCAATCCCAATCGCCCAATTCAGCACACCACCATCCCCACCCCACTGTGGTTTTCCCCCCTTGGTGTCCATACGTTTGTTCTCTACATCTGTGGCTCAACTTCTGTCATGCAAACCGGTTCATCTGTACCATTTTTCTAGGTTCTACATACATGCATTAATATACGATATTTGTTTTTCTCTTTCTGACTTACTTCACTCTGTATGACAGTCTCTAGATCCATCCACGTCTCAACAAATGACTCAATTTCGTTCCTTTTTATGGCTGAGTAATATTCCATTGTATATACGTACCACTTCTTCTTTATTCATTCGTCTGTCGATGGGCATTTAGGTTGCGTCCATGACCAGGCTATTGTAAATAGTGCTGCAATGAACATTCGGGTGCATGTGTCTTTTTGAATTACGGTTTTCTCTGGGTATATGCCCAGTAGTGGGATTGCTGGGTCATATGGTAATTCTATTAGTTTTTTAAGTAACCTCCATATTGTTCTCCACAGTGGCTGTATCAATTTACATTCCCACCAACAGTACAAGAGGGATCCCTTTTCTCCACACCCTCTCCAGCATTTGTTGTTTGTAGATTTTCTGATGATGCCCATTCTAACTGGTGTGAGGTGATCCCTCATTGTAGTTTTGATTTGCATTTCTCTAATAATTAGTGATGTTGAGCATCTTTTCATGTGCTTCGTGGCCGTCTGTATGTCTTCTTTGGAGAAATGTCTATTTAGGTCTTCTGCCCATTTTTGGATTGGGGTGTTTGTTTCTTTAATATTGAGCTGCATGACCTGTTTATATATTTTGGAGATTAATCCTTTGTCCGTTGATTCATTTGCAAATATTTTCTCCTATTCTGAGGGTTGTCTTTTCGTCTTGTTTATGGTTTCCTTTGCTGTGCAAAAGCTTTGAAGTTTCATTAGGTCCCATTTGTTTATTTTTGTTTTTATTTCCATTACTCTAGGAGGTGGATCAAAAAAGATCTTGCTGTGATTTATGTCAAAGAGTGTTCTTCCTATGTTTTCCTCTAAGAGTTTGATAGTGTCCAGTCTTACATTTAGGTCTCTAATCCATTTTGAGTTTATTTTTATGTATGGTGTTAGGGAGTGTTCTAATTTCATTCTTTTATATGTAGCTGTCAAGTTTTCCCCGCACCACTTACTGAAGAGACTGTCTTTTCTCCATTGTATATCTTTGCCTCCTTTGTCATAGATTAGTTGACCATAGGTGTGTGGGTTTATCTCTCGGCTTTCTATCTTGTTCCATTGATCTATGTTTCTGTTTTTGTGCCAGTACCATATTGTCTTGATTATTGTAGCTTTGTAGTATAGCCTGAAGTCAGGGAGTCTGATTCCTCCAGCTCCGTTTTTTTCCCTCAAGACTGCTTTGGCTATTCGGGGACTTTTGTGTCTCCATACAAATTTTAAGATGATTTGTTCTAGCTCCGTAAAAAATGCCATTGGTAATTTGATAGGGATTGCATTGAATCTGTAGATTGCTTTGGGTAGTATAGTCATTTTCACAATGTTGATTATTCCAATCCAAGAACATGGTATATCTCTACATCTGTTGGTATCATCTCTAATTTCTTTCATCAGTGTCTTATAGTTTTCTGCATACAGGTCTTTTGTCTCCCTAGGTAGGTTTATTCCTAGGTATTTTATTCTTTTTGTTGCAATGGTAAATGGGAGTGTTTGCATAATTTCTCTTTCAGATTTTTTATCATTAGTGTATAGGAATGCAAGAGATTTCTGTGCATTAATTTTGTATCCTGCAACTTTACCATATTCATTAATTAGGTCTAGCAGTTTTCTGGTGGCAATTTTAGGATTCTCTATGTATAGTATCATGTCATCTGCAAACAGTGACAATTTTACTTCTTCTTTTCCAATTTGTATTCCTTTTATTTCTTTTTCTTCTCTGATTGCCGTGGCTAGGACTTCCAGAACTATGTTGAATAATAGTGGTGAGAGTGGACATCCTTGTCTTGTTCCTGATCTTAGAGGAAATGCTTTCAGTTTTTCACCATTGAGAATGATGTTTGCTGTGGGTTTGTCATATATGGCCTTTATTATGTTGAGGTAGGTTCCCTCTATTCCCACTTTCTGGAGAGTTTTTATCATAAATGGGTGTTGAATTTTGTCAAAAGCTTTTTCTGCATCTATTGAGATGATCATATGGTTTTTCTTCTTCAATTTGTTAATATGGTGTATCACATTGATTGATTTGTGTATATTGAAGAATCCTTGCATCCCTGGGATAAATCCCACTTGATCGTGGTGTATGATCCTTTTAATGTGTTGTTGGATTCTGTTTGCAAGTATTTTGTTGAGGATTTTTGCATCTATATTCATCAGTGATATTGGTCTGTAATTTTCTTTTTTTGTAGTGTCTTTGTCTGGTTTGGGTATCAGGGTGATGGTGGCCTCATAGAATGAGTTTGGGAGTGTTCCTTACTCTGCAATTTTTTGGAAGAGTTTGAGAAGGATAGGTGTTAGCTCTTCTCTAAATGTTTGATAGAATTCACCTGTGAAGCCATCTGGTCCTGGACTTCTGTTTGTTGGAAGATTTAATCACAGTTTCAATTTCATTACTTGTGATAGGTCTGTTCATATTTTCTGCTTCTTCCTGGTTCAGTTTTGGAAGGTTATGCCTTTCTAAGAATTTGTCTGTTTCTTCCAGGTTGTCCATTTTATTGGCATAAAGTTGCTTGTAGTAGTCTCTTAGGATGCTTTGTATTTCTGCGGTGTCTGTTGTAACTTCTCCTTTTTCATTTCTGATTTTATTGATTTGAGTCCTCTCTCTCTTTTTCTTGATGAGTCTGGCTAATGGCTTATCAATTTTGTTTATCTTCTCAAAGAACCAGCTTATAGTTTTATTGATCTTTGCTATTGTTTTCTTTGTTTCTATTTCATTTATTTCTGCTCTGATCTTTATGATTTCTTTCCTTCTGCTAACTTTGGGTTTTGTTTGTTCTTCTTTCTCTAGTTTCTTTAGGTGTAAGGTTAGATTGTTTACTTGAGATTTTTCTTGTTTCTTGAGGTAGGCTTGTATAGCTATAAACTTCCCTCTTAGAACTGCTTTTGCTGCATTCCATAGGTTTTGGGTTGTCGTGTTTTCATTGTCATTTGTCTCTAGGTATTTTTTGATTTCCTCTTTGATTTCTTCAGTGATCTCTTGGTTTTTTAGTAACGTATTGTTTAGCCTCCATGTGTTTGTGTTTTTTACGTTTTTTTCCCTGTAATTCATTTCTAATCACATAACATTGTGGTCAGAAAAGATACTTGATATGATTTCAATTTTCTTAAATTTACTGAGGCTTGATTTGTGACCCAAGATGTGATCTATCCTGGAGAATGTTCCGTGTGCACTTGAGAAGAAAGTGTAATCTGCTGTTTTTGGATGGACTGTCCTATAAATACCAATTAAATCTATCTGGTCTATTGTGTCATTTAAAGCTTCTGTTTCCTTATTTATTTTCATTTTGGATGATCTGTCCATTGGTGTAAGTGAGGTGTTAAAGTCCCCCACTATTATTGTGTTACTGTCAATTTCCTCTTTTATAGCTGTTAGCAGTTGCCTTATGTATTGAGGTGCTCCTATGTTGGGTGCATATATAATTGTTATATTTTCTTGTTCGATTGATCCCCTGATCTTTAGGTAGTGTCCTTCCTTGTCTCTTGTAACATTCTTTAAAGTCTATTTTATCTGATATGAGTATAGCTACTCCAGCTTTCTTTTGATTTCCATTTGCATGGAATATCTTTTTCCATCCCCTCACTTTCAGTCTGTATGTGTCCCTAGGTCTAAAGTGGGTCTCTTGTAGACAGCATATATATGGGTCTTGTTTTTGTATCCATTCAGCAAGCCTGTGTCTTTTGGTTGGAGCATTTAATCCATTCAAGTTTAAGGTAATTATTGATATGTATGTTCCTATGACCATTTTCTTAATTGTTTTGAGTTTGTTTTTGTAGGTCCTTTTCTTCTCTTGTGTTTCCCACTGAGAGAAGTTCCTTTAGCATTTGTTGTAGAGCTGGTTTGGTGGTGCTGAATTCTCTTAGCTTTTGCTTGTCTGTAAAGCTTTTGATTTCTCCATCAAATCTAAATGAGATCCTTGCCGGGTAGAGTAATCTTGGTTGTAGTTTCTTCCCTTTCATCACTTTAAGTATATCATGCCACTCCCTTCTGGCTTGTAGAGTTTCTGCTGAGAAATCAGCTGTTAACCTTATGGGAGTTCCCTTGTATGTTATTTGTCGTTTTTCCCTTTCTGCTTTCAATAATTTTTCTTTGTCTTTAATTTTTGCCACTTTGATTACTATGTGTCTCGGCGTGTTTCTCCTTCGGTTTATCCTGTATGGGACTCTGTGCGCTTCCTGGACTTGGGTGGCTATTTCCTTTCCCATGTTAGGGAAGTTTTCAACTATAATCTCTTCAAATATTTTCTCTGGTCCTTCTCTCTCTCTTCTCCTTCTGGGACCCCTATAATGCGAATGTTGTTGCGTTTAATGTTGTCCCAGAGGTCTCTTAGGCTGTCTTCATTGCTTTTCATTCTTTTTTCTTCAGCCTGTTCCGCAGCAGTGAATTCCACCATTCTGTCTTCCAGGTCACTTATCCGTTCTTCTGCCCCAGTTATTCTGCTATTGATTCCTTCTAGTGTAGTTTTCATTTCAGTTATTGTATTGTTCATCTCTGTTTGTTTGTTCTTTAATTCTTCTAGGTCTTTGTTAATCATTTCTTGCATCTTCTCAATCTTTGCCTCCATTCTTATTCCGAGGTCCTGGATCATCTTCACTATCATTATTCTGAATTCTTTTTCTGGAAGGTTGCCTATCTCCACTTCATTTAGTTGTTTTTCTGGCGTTTTTTCTTGTTCCTTCATCTGGTATATAGCCCTCTGCCTTTTCATCTTGTCTATCTTTCTGTAAATGTGGTTTTTGTTGCACAGACTGCAGGATTGTAGATTTTCTTGCTTCTGCTGTCTGCCCTCTGGTTGTTGAGGCTATCTAAAAGGCTTGATGGGAGGCTCTGGTGGTGGGTAGAGCTGACTGTTGCTGTGGCGGTCAGAGCTCTGTAAAACTTTAATCCACTTGACTGTTGATGGGTGGGGCTGGGTTCCCTCCCTGTTGGTTGTTTTGTCTGAGGCAACCCAACACTGGAGCCTACCTGGGCTCTTTGGTGGGGCTAATGGCAGACTCTGGGAGGGCTCATGCCAGTGAGTACTTCCCAGAACCTCCGCTGCCAGTGTCCTTGTCCCCACGGTGAAACAGAGCCAGCCCCCGCCTCTGCAGGAGACCCTCCAACACTAGCAGGTAGGTCTGGTTCAGTCTCCCCCAGGGTCACTCCTCCTTCCCCCGGGTCCCGATGTGCACACTATTCCGTGTGTGCCCTACAAGAGTGGGGTCTCTGTTTCCCCCAGTCCTGTCAAAGTCTTGCAATCAATTCCCACTAGGCTTCTAAGTCTGATTCTCTATGAATTCCTCCTCCCGTTGCCGGACCCCCGGGTTGGGAAGCCTGACGTGGGGCTCAGAACCTTCACTCCAGTGGGTGGACTTCTGTGGTATAAGTGTTCGCCAGTCTGTGAGTCACCCACCCAGCAGTTATGGCATTTGATTTTACTCTGATTGTGCCCCTCCTACTGTCTCACTGTGGCTTCTCCTCTGTCCTTGGACGTGGGGTATCCTCCTTGGTGAAGTCCAGGGTCTTCCTGTCGATGATTGTCCAGCAGCCAGTTGTGATTCTGGTGCTCTTGCAAGAGGGAATGAGAGCACGTCCTTCTACTCCACCATCTTGGTTAATCCCCCAATTTCTCTTTCTGATTTTTGGTTGTTAGTTTACAGAAATGCAACAAATCTCTGTGTATTAATTTTGTATCCTGCAACTTTACCAAATTCATTGATGCGCTCTAGTAGTTTTCTGGTAACATCTTTAGGATTTTCCAAGTATAGTATCATGTCATCTGCAAACAGTGACAGTTTTACTTCTTCTTTTCCAATTTGGATTCTTTTTATTTCTTTTTCTTCTCTGATTGCTGTGGGTAGGACTTCCAAATGTATATTGAATAGAAGTGTAAAGAGTGGACATCCTTGTCTTTTTCCTGATCTTAGAGGAAATGATTTCAGCTTTTCACTGTTGAGTATGATGTTAGCTGTGGGTTTGTCATATATGGCCTTTATTATGTTGAAGTATGTTCCCTCTGTGCCCACTTTCTGGAGAGTTTTTATCATAAATGGGTGTTGAATTTTGTCAAAAGCTTTTTCTGCATCTATTGAGATGATCATATGGTTTTTATTCTTGAATTTATTGATGAGGTGTATCACACTGATTAATTTGTGGATACTGAAAAATCCATGCATCCCTGGGATAAATCCCACTGGATCATGGTGTATGATCCTTTTAATGTATTGCTGGATTCAATTTACTAGTATTTTGTTGAGGATTTTTTGCATCTATGTTCATCAGTGATATTGGCCTATACTTTTCTTTTTGTGTGGTATCATTGCCTGGTTTTGGTATCAGGGTGATGGTGGCCTCATAGAATGAGTTTGGGAGGGTTCCTTCCCCTGTGATTTTTTGGAAGAGTTTCAGAAGGATAGGTGTTAACTCTTCTGTAAATGTTTGATAGAATTCGCCTGTGAAGCCATCTGGTCCTGGACTTCTGTTTGCTGGGTGTTTTTAAATCACAGTTTCAATTTCAGTAGTTGTAATTGGTCTCTTCATATTTTCTGTTTCTTCCTGATTCAGTCTTGGAAGGTTGTACCTTTCTAAGAATTTGTCCATTTCTTCTAGGGTGGCCATTTTATTGGCATATATTGCTATTTGCTTGTAGTAGTCTCTTATGATCCTTTGTATTTCTGTGGTGTCTGTTGTAACTTCTCCTTTTTCATTTCTAATTCAATTGCTTTGAGCCCTCTCCATTTTTTTCTTGATGAGTCTGGCTAAAGCTTTATCAATTTTATCTTTTCAAAGAACCATCTTTTAGTTTCACTGATCTTTTCTATTGTTTACTTTGACTCTATTTCATTTATTTCTGCTCTGATCTTAATGATTTCTTTCCTTCTAACTTTGGGTTTTGTTTGTTCTTCTTTCTCTAGTTGCTTTAGGTGTAAGGTTAGGTTGTTTGAGATTTTTCTTGTTTCCTGAGGTAAGATTGTATTGCTATAAACTTCCCTCTTAAAATTGCTTTTGCTGCATTCCATAGGTTTTGAATCATTGTGTTTTCATTTTCATTTGTCTCTAGGTATTTTGTTTTATTTCCTCTTTGATTTCTTCAGTGATCCACTGGTTGTTTAGTAACATATTGTTTAGCCTCCACGTGTTTGTGTTTACAGTTTTTTTCTTGTAGTTGATTTCTAATCTCATAGCATTGTGGTTGGAAAAGATGCTTGATATGATTTCAATTTTCTTAAATTTACCTAAGCTCCCTTTGTGTCCCATCATGTAGTCAATCCTAGAGAATGTTCCATGTACACTTGAGAAGAATGTGTATTCTCCTGCTTTTGTGTGGAATGCTCTCTAAATATCAATTAAGTCTGTTTGTTCTAATGTGTCTTTTAAGGCCTGTTTTTCTTTATTGATTTTCTGTCTGGATGATCTGTCCATTGATGAAAGTGTGGTGTTAAAGTCCCCCACTATTATTGTGTTACTGTTGATTTCTCCATTTATAGCTGTTAGTATCTGCCTGATATGTTGAGGTGCTCCTATGTTAGGTGCATAAATATTTACTATTGTTATATCTTCTTCTTGGATTGATCCCTTGATCATCATGTAGTGTCCTTCTTTGTCTCTTGTAATAGTCTTTATTTTAAAGTCTGTGTTGTCTGATATGAGAATTGCTACTCCAGCTTTCTTCTGATTTCCATTTGCATGGAATATCTTTTTCCATCCCCTCCCTTTCAGTATGTATGTGTCCCTAGCTCTGAAGTGGGTCTCTTAGACAGCATATATATGGGTCTTGTTTTTGTATCCATTCAGCCAGTCTATGTCTTTTGGTTGGAGCATTTAATCCATTTACGTTTAAGGCAATTATCAATAGGTATATTCTTATTGCCATTTTGTTGTTTCGGATTTGTTTTCCTAGGTGTTTTTTTCTTCCCTTCCTCTTTTGTTCTTTTGTGATTTGGTAATTAACTTTAGTGTTGTGTTTGGATTCCTTTTTCTTTTGTGTGTGTGTACCTATTGTAGATTTTCTGTTTGCATTTACCATGAGGTTTTGATATAGCAGTCTATCTATAAACAAGATTGTTTTAGGTTGCTGGTCTTTTAATTTCAAATGTATTTCCAGTATCCTGCATATGTACTCTCGTCTTCTCATGATTGTTAGTTTTGATATCATATTTGTGTGTGAATGATTTCATACCTTCACTGTATGTTTTCCTTTACTGGTGAGCTTTTCCATTCATAATTTTCTTGTTTCTAGTTGTAGCCTTTTCTTTTCTGCGTAGGTAAGTTCCTTTAGCATATGTTGTAAAAGTGGTTTGGTGGTGAATTCTCTTATGTTTTGTTTGTTTGTAAAGATTTTTTCTCCATCAAGTCTGAATGAGAGCCTTGCTGGATAGAGTATTCTTGGTTGTAGGTTCTTCCCTTTCATCACTTTAAATATATCATTCCATTTCCTTCTGCCCTGTTGCGTTTCTGCTGAAAAATCAGCTGATAACCTTAGGGGGATCCCCTTGTATGTTATTTGTTGCTTTTACCTTGTTACTTTAAATATTTTCTCTTAGTAATCAAACTGACAAAAATTAAAGACTGTATCTTGGCATGTTCCTCCTTGGTTTATACTGCCTGGGACTCTCCGTGCTTCCTGGACTTGGGTGACTGTTTCCTTTCCCATGTTAGGGAAGTTTTGTTATTGTCTCTTCAAATATTTTCTCAGGCCCTTTCTCTCTCTCTTCTCCTTCTGGGACCCCTATAATGTGAATGTTTGTGCATTTAAAGTTTTCCCAGATATCTCTTAGACTGTCCTCATTTCTTTTCATTCTCTTTTCTTTATTCTGTTCCATGGCAGTGATTCCACCATTCTGTGTTTCAGCTCAATTATCCGTTCTTCTGCCTCATTTATTCTGCTATTAATTCCTTCTGTTGTATTTTTCATTGGTTATTGTATGGTTCATCTCTGTTCTTTAGATCTTCTAGCTCTTTGTTAAACATCTTTTGTAACTTTCTGCTGTGCTTACATTCTTTTTCTGAGATCTTGGATCATCTTTACTATCATTACTCTGAATTATTTTTGGGGAAGATGGCCTATTTCCACTTCACTTAGTTGTTATTTGGGGTTTTATCTTGTTCCTTAACTGGAACATATTCCTCTGCCATCTCATTTGGTCTAACTTTTTGTGTTTGCGACTTCCGTTCAGCAGGCTGCAGGATTGTAGTTCTTCTTGCTTCTGAAGTCTGTCCCTGGTGGATAAAGCTGATCTAAGAGGCTTCTGCAGGCTTCCTTTTGGGAGGGATTGGTACCCTGCCCACTGGTGGGTGGAGCTGGGTCTTGTCCCTCTGGTGGGCATGGCTGTATAAAGGGGTGTGTTTATCAGGTGGCTGTGGGCTCAGGAAGACTTTAGGGAGACTGTCTGCTGATGGGCGGGGCCATGTTCCTATCCTATTGGTTGTTTGGCCTGAGGCATTCAGGCACTGGGCCTACAGGCTATTGTGTGGGGCCAGTTCTTGGTGAGAAAATAGTGGCTGACAGGCGGGCTCACGCCAATGAGTACTCCCCAGAACTGCCACCACCAGTGCCTTAGTCCCTACAGTGAGCCACAGCCTTCCCCCTGCCGCCTTCCCAAGGGACCCTCAAAGACCAGCAGGTAGGTCTGGCCCAGGCTCCTATCAAGTCAGTGCTTTTTCCCTGGGTTGCAGTGTGCATGAGAGCTTGTGTGCACCCTCCAAGAGTGGAGTTTCTTTTTCTCCCAGTCCTGTGGAGTTCCTGTGATCAAACCCCACTGGCCTTCAAATGCTCTGGGGGCTCTTCCTCCCAATGCCAGACCCCCAGGCTGGGGAGCCTGAAATGGGGCTCAGAACTCTCACTCCTGTGGAAGAACCTCTGTGACATAATTATTTTCTAGTTTGTAGGTCGTCCACCTGGCAGGTAGGGGATTTGATTTTATCACAGTTGTGCTACTCCTACCTTCTCGTTGTGGCTTGTCTTTAGATGTAGAATACCTTTTCGGTAGTTTCCAGTTTTTTTTGTCAATGGTTGTTCAGCAGATAGTTGTGATTTGGGTGTTTTCATGAGAGGAGTGAGGTCACGTCTTTCTACTCTGCCATCTTCTGGTTAGCCCTGATTCTGGTTTATTATAAATCTAATATTCTTTTGTCTGAAAGCATTCAGTATTTTTTTATTATAGTTGATTTCCAGTGTTGTTAATTTCTGCTGTACAGCAAAGTGATTAAGTTATATATATGTATATATTTTCTTATTTTGTTTTCCATTATGGTTTATCACAGGATATTGAATACAGTTCCTTGTGCTATATAGTAGGACCTTGCTGTTTATCCATTCCATATATAATAGTTTGCATCTGCTAATTCCAAACTCCCAATCTATCCCTCCCCAACCCCCCTCCCCATTGGTAACCACAAGTCTGTTCTCTACGTCTGTGTGTCTGTTTTGTAGATAGGTTCATTTGTGCCATATTTTAGATTCCACATATAAGTGATATCATATGGTATTTGTCTTTTTCTTTGACTTACTTCACTTGGTATGATAATCTCTAGTTGCATCCATGTTCCTGCAAGTGGCATTATTTCATTGTTTTTTATGGCTGAGTGATAGTCTGTTGTATACATGTACTGTATCTTCTTTATACCTTCATCTGTCAATGAAACAACCTAATGTTGTTTCAACCTAAATGTTGGAACAACAACCTAAATTTAGGTTGTTTAGGTTGTTTTCACGTCTTGACTATTGTGAATAGTGCTGCTATGAACATAAGGGTGCATGTATTTTTTTTAAATTATAGTTTTGTCCAGATATATGCCCAGGAGTGGTATTGCTGGATCATATGGCAGCTATATTTTTAGTTTGAGGAACCTCCATACTGTTTTCCATAGTGGCTGTACCAACTTACATTCCTACCTACAGTGTAGGGGAGGGTTCCCTCTTCTCCACACCCTCTCCAGTGTTATTTGTAGAATTTTTAATGATGGCCATGGTTCAGAATTATTTTGATGTTAGTAATTCTACTGCATATATTTGTTTGTATGTATTTATTTTTCTGCCCAGCAATTCCTGGACTTTTCAATCTGTGTATGCACATCTTTCCTCAGTTTTGGAGTATTCTTCTCTTTTATTTCTTTAAAGAGAACCTTTCCTTTCTTCCATTCTCTTTTCTCCTTCATTTACCTTTTTAGGGATTTAGAATGTCTGTTTTCTATTTCCTACCTCATTTGTCCTTTTTTTTCCCCTATACTTTTCACTGTCAGTCCCTTTGTGCTGCATTCTGTATAGATTCCATGGCTATATCTTTTAGAAAAGTAATATGCTATTTAGCTCTTAAAAATAAATAAGCAGCATAACTACCATTTTAATATTTTAAAAATACTTCAACAACCATTTAAAATTTTCAATTGTTTATATTTTCTATGACAAGCTATTTCTTCTGTCTTATTATACTGTCATATTTCATTTAAAATTGCATTCATTTTAGAATACCAAAAGTCACTTTTATTTCAGATTTTAAAGTTATGAACACTTATTAAATATCAAAACTTATCTAAGCCTCTGAAGAAGCAAAGTAAAATTCTCTGCCTCTCTTCTGAAAGACAGAAGTAGGTATAATATGGAAAAATAATGAAAAACAGTGTAGGAAAGTTCTAAAGTAGAGTCGGCATAAAAGGTCCAAATTGAAACTTTGAGATTATAATATGCAGGGATTGATTTAACTGTTTGCTCATAATATAATATTTTATGCAATTATAAATACTTGCAGGACTTAGGTCAGGACTTAGGTCCTGACCTAAGTGGAACAGGACTTAGGTCTGCTCACCCAACATGCAGCAAAGCCAATCCACTCACACCAGGTTGTGGTGAAGGAAAGTACAACATTTACTGCAGGGCACCAAGCAAGAAGAACAAGCAGTTAGTGCTCAAAAGACCCAAACTACCACTGGCTTTCAGGCAAGGGTATTTAAAGACAGTGTTACGGGAAACGGGTCACAGGATATGTCATCAGCTTGTGGACAATTATCCGATTGGTTGGTGGTGAGGTAGCAGGTTGGTGGTGAGGTAGCAGGGTGGTGTTTCAGGAATCAACCTTCTGACTCCAACCAGTCTACGGTCTACATGTTTGAGGTCAGCAGTTTCCACGTGGTGGGGTTCTGGTTTCTGTAAAAACAACTTGAGAATGTGTGTCAGACATTGTTATCTGTTTTCCTAAAGGAGAGTTAAGGTTCTGTGAACCCATCTCAGTTTGATATTGCTTAAGGTATTATCTCCTTCCTTGCTCAACTGCCTCTTCTTTGTTCCCATTCCTGTCCCTTCTTAACTGGTTAACTGCTTGAGCCTGATCTTTGGAACTCAGGGATGCCTAGGAGATAAAGCTTTTCCCACAAAGAAGAGGTAGGGGACACAGAGGGGAATTGTGCTGCAAGGCCTCACAAGGTTCTGCTTGATTTCAGTCGTCCCTTTTCTTTGATACTCCTCAATCCTAAGAACAGGAGGATAACAGGAAATAAAGTTTTGGATAGGGGTTAATTTTAAACTTGGCAGGAGAATTTTTTGGGGGGGGAACCTCCATTTCAATTCCTACTCTCATTTTAACTTTCTCCAAATCTTTGAGAAAATGGGGTGATGACTGCTCTGGGTACTTCCTGCTGAAACAGGGCATAACCCTGCCTCAATTTGGGAATGGACACAGAGATGGAAATACTCCCAAGTCCCAGGTCTTGGATCTGAGTCTTGCATGATTAGGATCTTAATCCTTTGGTCTACTGTTTTGGTAGAAGTAGGAGGAGGAGTTTCAACCTGAACTTTAATAAACCTTGGAAAATATATCTCATTCCCTGAGGAATTCAGGAGAACAAGCCTGAAAAGCAGTCTGGACCTGGCATTTCTGAGGAGACGACTTGTAGTAAGGTATCCAGTTTCAAATTTTATCTAAGGTGTTAACTTCTGATGTGGTATTTACATATACATAACAAGAGCTATTGGCCACTACACATATGTCTCCTTTTTCTCCTAAAATCTAATCTAAAGCAATTTTATTGTCTAGTACCATTCTGGCTGAAGAATCTAGGGCCTTCTGCTAGGAGGCTAAGATTTGAGCTGTCTCATTTACCACTACTATTCCTAAAGTAAGAGAAAGATTTCATAGTTATAAGAGGAGACCTTGAGATCATAAGGTTGCAGTTGGCATTTGCTAGTAGATACTGTTTGGAGAGAGACTGGTGGTGTCCTTGAGTCTGATACAGTTCAGAAAATGCAAGTTCTCAGTAAGATGCCTGAACCACAATTACTCTATTTTGATTTTTAAATTATTTTCCTTAATAGTTAAAGCAGATGTACAATGCATGTTTGATAGCCACAGAATAGGCTGTTCTAGTTTAAGTTAAATCATGTATAAGCCAGAATGACTTCCCCATACCACAATATGTGAAAAGTTCTTCTATCATATACCCGATTTGTTTGCAAATCTTTTGATAGAAAGCATTGATGATCAAAATATTTCTCTCTCAATGCCAGGGTGGTTGTTCCCTGTCCTGGGTCCATCATTCTCCTTGGTGCTAGGTCTAAGTTGTGTGTGTGTATACACACACACACATACATACTTGCTTAGTTATTAACATTGGGGGAAAACTAATTAGACATAGTGGACAAACTCAAGTATGCTAATGGGGAAACATTATAGGCTATACATTTTATCAATTATACCAAATTGTTACACAAACATTGTACGTGTGCTTTTACCAGTAGACTTAAGGCAAGCAGTGACGCATGTCATGAGTAGTTATTCGCCAACAACTTCACTAGAGACTTTTCTTTCTATCCTGAACACTGGGGGTAACAATATGGTTAGAAGTAACACGATAAATTTCAATTTTGTTAGGGAGACAAACATTTGCTAAATAGTTCAGTTGAATTAGCAGGATGGGCCTTACAGGCCTGGTCTAGATTCTTGAGGCAGCTGCCTAGCGCTGCTGTCATCTTCTTAACATCCTGGTATGGGTGTCATTTGAGGTCAGTAGTCCTTTTTATGGACCAGTCCAGTGCAAAGGTCCTTCTTAAGTGGGAAATATGAATTCAAGAGTCAATTCCCTTCTCTTTCACTGTAAGAGTACCTGAAAGGGGTCCTTTTTTCTAGGTTGGAGACAGTTCTTTAAATGATGCCTTTTCTAGTATGCATAATCTGCTGGTTGCAGGTCATGAGGAATTTGATCTTCATCCAAAGACAGATTTCTAGGATAAGCTTCAGAAACAAACTTAGAGTGTTCTTTTAATAATTCAATTAAAATTTACAATAATAGAACATAGCAACAAAGTGCTATCTGGGAAGTGAGTCTTAGGCAGTAAGTATAGACCTCAATTAAAACTAAAATTTATACACTGAAACAGTCTTTTTGCCTCTAAAATTACCCTCATTTCTACCAAATATATCCAAATTAAGACTGATTTGTTTGATAAATAATTTTGGTTAATTGATCACATAGGCTGTGCTGGAACTTTTCATAAGAAATCTCAGGCTGAACTTTTAAAAGGCCTCTCAAGGCCAAGAAAGGCATGCCAAGGGCTTGTCACAGATTCTGCCTGTGTTATCTATAGATTTGAGGGAATTCTTCTCTTCTTAAGGGCCCCAAAATATCTTGAGATTCCTGCACCTGCCAGGAGGTGACCTTCCTTATTCACATGATAATGCTGCTGGGGACCTAAGAGTTTCCAATTTCTGGAGGGATCAGGTAGAGATAAAAGATAAATGTTTCAATTCTGCTTACAAAGTATAATTTACAAAGTTGCTCTAAGTCATAATTAGCGTGAGGGGAAAGGTTTCCTTATATCTGGAAAACACAGATTAAGACACAGTAGTATTTCAGACAAAAACCATAAAAATTGTAATCACATTCACCAGTTCACTCAGTCCTATGTAACTAATGCATTTTAAGTTTTATGAAGCTATAGGGTTTTTCATTGGGGTTCTTTAATTTCTTAGTCAGTAGTATGATCTGAAAGTTCAGAAAACTGTACTTGTCAAAAAGTACTTTCTGTGAGTCTTCTTGAAGATGAAGCATTTTTGCAAAAGCATCAGAGTAAAATATTAACTGCCTATAAATGACAAGACTTAAAAAGGCATGGTTAAATATTTGATTATAATGGAATTGATAAAGACACTTGGTTACTGTTATGACCACAACATTTAAAGATAATAACTAGAATTATGACTTATAACATTTTATTAGAACATACCCAATTTTCAGGAATTCCATATAATTTCCAGAACATTTATATTAATGACATGTACCCATATAATATAACCTAGGAAGCTTTCTCACCACTCATTTGACAACACTTTCCCATGTAATTTAACCAATCTTAATTGATTTAATCTGTCTTTTGGAGATGCTTCAGAGGCCCTTTGGAAAACTCAAAGTGAGCTAGAAGTCAAATGAAATTCAATTGGAATTTGGGAAGTTGGTCAAAAATAACCAAAAGTTTCAAAACACTTGGGCAAATAGGATTATAAGTCTCTGTGAAATAATACTTACCTACTTAACAAAAGTAACAATAAAAGACTTTAGAGGCAAATACAGAAAGGTACAACAGATCACTTAAAAGGCAAAAAAAACTCATAATCTATTATCTTAATGGGGAGAGAAAACCAAATTCCAATCCTGCACCAGCCTACCTTCAATAATAAATCTATTTACCTAATTAAATTTAATCCATGTGTAGCCTAACCATGCACAAAACACTTTTCTTAGGGTTCTTTTTCCATAAATCTTCTATATCTATACCAGTTTATCCCCTATTTCTTTTCTATTTAGGAATAACCAGCTTTAGGACAAAATCACTTTCTCTTCCCTTAACTAAATGTATTTCTGTTTCTTATATTTTTCCCTTGCATACAATGATGTTTTCATGTGTAATTTTTAGTTTCAATTATATATTTAATTAGAATTCTCAACTTATAAAACCTTCATTTCTAATGAAAACTAAGAAATAAGCAATTATAAATTATCTTTTAGCATCCTGTAGCTTGGCAAGCTTATAAATACTATTCATAATTTCTAAAATTCATGTGCTTCCTTATAGAAAATATCTTTGTAGCACCAAACTTATTAATAGTCCTAAATATCTTTTGTTTCTCTGTAAAAGGAAGCCTGTGTTCGTAATTAATGCTTCAACATCTTATTTGGGAATGATCTAGATAGTTTATAACCTTCCATTATTTACCTTAATTTAGCAGAACTCTACAGTTTCAAGTTACAAAAATTTGGAGAGACTGTTTTTAAGTAGACATTCCTAAAAAATAATCATTCCCAAAGTGTTTACCCAATAACTTATCTTATTTATAAGATCTTATTTGACTCCTAATAACCCTAAGTACAGTTAAAATTATGCTTAATGTTGATGACCCTAAAGACATGTCTGTATGAATTAAACCAACAAGCTTAAACTAACTTTAATACCAGACATTAATACTAAATATTTCCCAGATCACATGAACCTAAAATTCATCTTAGTTTCTTTTATGTTTCTGAAAATTTACATAGGTGTTTCATTTCCTTTCAGCCAATTAAATCAAGCTTATTTACAAAGTAATTTTTTTTTTATTTTTTTTTAATTTTTATTTATTTTTTATTTATTTATGGCTGTGTTGGGTCTTCGTTTCTGTGCGAGGGCTTTTTCTAGTTGTGGCAAGTGGGGACCACTCTTCATCGCGGTGCGCAGGCCTCTCACTATCGCGGCCTCTCTTGTTGCGGAGCATAGGCTCCAGACGCGCAGGCTCAGTAATTGTGGCTCACGGGCCTAGTTGCTCCGCGGCATGTGGGATCTTCCCAGACCAGGGCTCGAACCCGTGTCCCCTGCATTGGCAGGCAGATTCTCAACCACTGCGCCACCAGGGAAGCCCACAAAGTAATTTTGATAATAGGGAAATAGGGAAAGACATGTCATATCTATACTGTTCACGTAACACATATAGACACAAAGATCTAATAGTTTTCCAGCTTGAGTTTAAAAAGGCATCTTTTCCACTTTTTTCTCTTCCATCTCAGGAATTAGGTGATCAGATTAACGTTCCGGAGAGCCCAGGTAAATATTTACATCTCAAAAGCATAGGGAGAGAAATTCAAGTTCCTTGTAGAAGGATTTGTTTCCTTAGGGTCAGAATCCTGAAGATTTTTATCAAGCTGGATTTCTTTAACCGCATGAAAAACCAGCTTTAGAATGTCAAAAGAGCTCCATCTTGGCCATTCTTTTCTGGAATCTAAAGAATGTTATAGCCACATGGTTTCATGAAAAAATTATCTTTCTGGCTTTAGTCATGGAACCAGAACTAAAGGTGGTCCAGTTCTGTAGGACATGTCCTAAAGGACTATTTTTAGAAACTGAACTTTTGTTTCCCATGCCTTCCAATTAAAATAGTGCACCTTCAATGTAAATATACACTCTCACACACATGATCAAAGCCAAACCAATTCCAAAAGGCTCACTTTGATATAACAGCATAAAAGCCTACACATAAGGTACTTCATCCCATTCAAAATACCATTTTCTTTTTTTTTTAATAAGAGAATAACTAAAAATTTCCCTCTTTTGCAAAATACACCCTAAGGGACTACAAGCTGAAATAAGGCTCTGATTACCCATTCTTAATTATTCACTGCCCGTGTTGTTAGACAGCAAACAAATCAATGCAATGCATATTGGTCTCTCAGGGTCACAGTTCTCTAACTTGAGAACAGGCGATTCCCAACCACTACCACAGATAGTACCAAATATCCAAGAGTCTCCTCAGTCTAAAAGAGAAAATCAATCAATGCAATTCTCCACTTTAGGGACAGAGTCAAATGACGAGGTGTCCAACCAAAATCCCAATCCCAATCAATGCTATGCAATAGAGTATACCCTTTTGTCCTCACACATGAGGTCTTACCAGAGACATCTCAACCAGCCAATGCCTTCTCTCTTTTACCACAAAATTGAAAGTGCCATTGACTCTCCTCTAGAGTCAGCATAAAAGGTCCCATACATTTTGGATCATTGTATTTTCATTTGTATCTAGGCATTTTTTTTGATTTCCTCTTTGATTTCTTCAGTGATCCATTGGCTATTTAGTAGGATATTGTTTAGCCTCCATATGCTTATATTTTTCTTTTTACAGTTTTTTCTTGTAGTTGACTTCTGATCTCGTGCAGTTGTGGTCAGAAAAGATGCTTGATATGATTTCAATTTTCTTAAATTTACCAAAGCTCCCTTTGTGGCCCAGAATGTGATTCTGGAGAATGTTCCATGTGCACTTGAGAAGAATATGTATTCTCCTGCTTTTGGATTTAATGCTCTGTAAATATCAAGTCCATCTGGTCTAATGTGTCATTTAAGGTCCGTGTTTCCTTATTGATTTTCTGTCTGGATGATCTGTCCACTGATGAAAGTGGGGTGTTAAAGATTTTGATTTCTCCATCAAATCTGAATTAGAGCCTTGCTGGGTAGAGTATTCTTGGTTGTAGGTTTTTTCCCTTTCATCACTTTAAATACATTGTGCCACTCCCGTATGGCCTGCTGAGTTTCTGCTGAAAAATCAGCTGATAACCTTAGGGGGATTCCTTTGTATATTATTTGTTGCTTTTCCATTGTTGCTTTTAATTTTTTTTTTCTTTGTCTTTAATTTTAGTCAATTTGATTAGTATGTGTTCCTCCTTGGGCTTATCCTGTGTTGGACTCTGTATTTCCTGGACTTGGATGACTGTTTTCTTCCCCATGTTGGGGAAGTTTTCAGTTAATTTCTCTTCAAATATTTTCTCAGGCCTTTTCTCTCTTCTCCTTCTGGGACCCCTATAATATGAATTTTGGTGCATTTAAAGTTGTCCCAGAGATCTCTTAGACTTTCCTCTTTTCTTTTTCATTCTCTTTTCTTTATTCTCTTATACACCAGTGATTTCCACCATTCTGTCTTTCAGCTCACTTATCTGTTCTTCTGCCTCATTTATTCTGCTATTGATTCCGTGTCAGGGGGTGTATTTATCGGGTAGCCATGTACTCAGGAAGACTTTAAGCAGCCTGTCAGCTGATGGGTGGGGCTGTGTTCCTACCCTGTTGGTTGTTTGCCCCGAGGCGTCCCAGCACTGGAGCCTCTAGGCTGTTTGGTGGGGTCAGGTCTTGGTTAGAAAATGGCAGCCTCCAAGAGGGCTCACGCCAGTGAGTATTACCAGAGCTACCACCACCAGTGTCCCACACAGTGAGCCATAGCCACTCCCCGGCCTCTGCAGGAGACCCTGCAATACTAGCAGGTAAGTCTGGCCCAAATCTCTTACGAGGTCACTGCTTTTTGCCCCAGGTCCTGGTATGCATGAGATCCTGTGAGTGCCCTCCAAGAGTGGAGTTTCTGTTTCTCTCAGTCCTGTGAAATTCCTGTGAGTTCCTGTGATCAAACCTTGCTGGCCTTCAAAGCCAGATTCTCTGGGGGCTCTTCCTTTCATTGCCAGACCCCCAGGCTGGGAATCCTGACATGGTGCTCAGAACTCTCACTGCTGTGGGAGAACTTATGCGGTATTATTTTTACAGTTTGTGGGTCGCCCACCTGGCATGTACGGGATTTGATTTTATCACGATTGCGCTCCTCCTACCATCTCACTGTGGCTTCTTCTTTGTCTTTGCATGCAGGGTATCTTTTTTGGTAGGTTCCAGCATTTTTTTGGTCAATGGTTCTTTAGCAGTTATTTGTGATTTTCATGTTTCCGTAAGAAGAGGTGAGCTCCCATCCTTCTACTCCACCATCCTGTCTGTATGAAAGTCACGTTTTAGGTGAGACTATATAGATAGTGACTTCAAAAAAGTATACTGTGAAAATAGTAGAATAGTAACCAAAATTAATTTGATGTAACTATACTAACACAAAAAACTTTGATATAGGAAATATTAGGGGCAAGGAAAGACCATTTTATATGGATAAAATGGTCTTTATATAAATGGAGATATAACAATCCTAATTTCCTTCAAAATGCAAAAAGCCAAAATTTAAAGATATAAGAAGATAAATAGACAAATTCACAATCACACTTGGATATATGAACACAAATCTTGGCAACTATTAGGAAAGGCTAACACAAAACTGTAAAGAATATATAATGTTTGAACAACACAATTAACAAATCTGTCCTATTTGACATTTATAGAGTCCTACACTTAAGAGGAGGAAAATGTACATCATTTGTAGTAACGATGGGGTACTTTCCAAAATGAATTTATATGCTAGACACTTAAGCAAGTGTAAACAAATTTCAAAGTATTCAAATAATACAGAGGACGTTTTCTTATCAAAGTGGAATTAAACTAGAAAGCAAGAACAGAATAATTAGAAAGTCCTCAAATGTTTGGAAATTAAGCATAAACTTCAAAACAACCGAGGAGTCAAAAAAAATTGGAATGACAATTACACTTTGCACTGAAAAAAATAACATGGCTTATCAAAACTTGTGAGATGCACCTGCAGCAAAGCATATATAGAGACATTTACAGCTTTAAATGCATATACTGGAATAGAAAAAAGAAACATTTCAAAGAGCTACAAGTTGAATAGTCATAAAATACCCTGTGTTTGAGAGTCTCATTCTACATGTAGGATGGCAATTCTCTGCGCAAGAATCATAATTTTATTTATAATTTATATGCTTTTGTTGTCACAGTCTTAAAATGAAAACATACATACTCACACACAGGAAAGTTAATTACTATAATGAGAAGTACAAAATAAGTATATATAACATAAAAAAAATATATGAAAGTAATATTTTTCAGCACTAAATTAAACCTTCTATACTCTGCTCTGATTCTATTGTTGGGATTCATTTCATTGTTAGCTGGCTTTAATTTAAGAAAGCTTGGAATGTGGGAGTTGTGAAGAAGGTATTTACTACTTCCTGTTTTCCCTGGATCAGTGCTGCTGTAGAAGCAGCAACAAACTTTAATCTCCATATTTCTGGGTTTGTTTGTTTGTTTTTTCATTTTCAGAGCCAATCTGACTGTATTCTACCCCAGGTAGCAGAAGCATTGAAAAGTGCTCACTTTACAGATGTCTGAGCACCAGATCTGTTAGGCCCCTTCTGAGCTATTAGGTTCTTATGACTCCACCTCTTCCTCTTTTCCCCTAGACTTAGAAGTGGTAGCTGCTTCCAGTAATTATTAATTCTTCATTTTCTCTGAGAAAGTCCCATTTTTGCTCTTTTGGTCTTCCAACAATGATGCAACCAATTTCCTGTTAGAAATGACTAAAGTGGTTTCCAATTTCTAGATGGATCCTGACTGATCCAATTCGTGTTAAAGGAAGAAAACCAAGACTAATCTAAAAACATCCCTAGAAATGTCCAGAATTGATAAAAATATTTTTTAAAGTCCCTAAGTTTGCTACATAACAAAAAGTAAAAATCCTCAACAAAACTGATACTATTAAATAAGGCCCACAGATGGGGTAAATTAAAGAAACAATACACAATTTGAGCAGGTGAAAGTTCTAGCAAAATGGTGACAAACACCAGAGGCAGATGCACAATGGCCAATAACTAGGTGGTACTTCAGTTAATAGAGAAATTCTCTTCCAATATTTTGAAAACTGAGTTAAAAAAATTAAAGATGGCATACTACAAAGTATTACTGAATGATTTTAAAGTATTCTTGTTAATATGATATCATACACTGTGGGTAAACAGAAAGTGAACGAAATAAAAGTCCATGGCCTCTGGATTAGATACCATGTAAAATGATGCCCAGGACAGGCATCTATTTTAACACATTTATAAAAAATGAAGCTAACACAACTTATCCAAAGTAATTTGGAATTTAATGTAATGATTAATATGCATCAAACCACCACACAAAAGCCAAATAAAGACTTAGAGCAGGAACTGTAGGGTGGAATTTGGCTATTGCTTTGGTATCACTGAACATGCGCATGACTCCATTGCTCCATGTGATATTTGTTACCAGCTGGCTTATTTTCTGCTCTAATATCTTTTCTCAGTTTCAAAACAGTATATGCATAGTTTCTGATTTTTGCTTCCTCAAAACTCAGTGGAAAGATGATAAACTGTGACTGTGGCTTTTGATCCTGTTGCTACCTACTCACTCTTTTTGTGTTTTCCAGTTCCCATTACTAAGGGAAGGATGGTTTTATTTTTTTCTTAGTTTTTTATTTCATTCTGCAATATAGGTCACCATCAGTTTGAGTCAGGTACCCAACACTGTTTCAACTCATAATGGCTAGGGTTATTTTTCAGGTAGCTTTTGTAAAGTTTTAGACTCCAAGATGGATAACACTCAACAAAAAGTTTGATTGAGAGATTTGCTGTTTTGCTCCCAAACTGATAACTGTCTCTTAAGTAAGGTTCATGAATACCTGAATCAGAATATTCTGTCATTCTTGTTAAAGACACACATACTGGATTACACTCCAGCTGTATTTTATCTGGAATCTGTGGTTAGAGTTGGGAAATATGCATTTTCACTATTTCTCCAGTAAACCTAAGTACCAAAACAAACACCTAGAAACACTTCCAAAGAAACACTATCCAAAATGCTACTCTAGACTTTAAGTGCAATGTATATACCATCCATTCTTCATTCTTTGAATACTCCAAAATTCATCCCAGTGAGAGACTGTGTGTGTTCTTTTTGGGGTACAATTTTACCCCTACTACTACTACCAATTCTTGAAGATCTGAAATACACAAACATCAAATTGGCATCAAGATATCAATTTTCTTTCTGGGAAAAGTAGATTAGATTAAAAAGCTGCAAAAATAAAGATTTCTGCCACGTTTTCCAAAATCCAGATCTAAGACCCATGCAAAAGGAGATCTGGTCTGCAGTTGAATATTTTCTCAGGCAGCTAAGAAAGTCACTGTTTTATACTCATCTTGTCCTGTGGGGCTGGGGTGGAAATTAGGCGCCCATTCAAACCTGCTTCTAAAAGGCAGACCCAGACGTGCTTATTTTATGAAACCTGGATTCCATGAGGAATGGTCTGTTGCTATAAGCTAGCCTAAAAGTGAAAATAACATAGAAACTGTCGTCTTTAACACCTCAACCCTTATTAACAAAGGAAGGAGTACCAATAGCTGTGAGATTCTTGTCATTCCACCAATCAGATAAATCACTCCTCCTGAGAAGAAATAGTTACAAGGGTGAAGGGAGAGGCAAAAATAGTTTTCCCAATAATCCCCAAAGAGACCAAGTTTCCATTGTAATAACTCAAAGAATTTAAGAAAATTATCCACAGCCTAGCCCTTCAAGGTGTCTACCTGGATAATACATACTTTTGAAAACCTTTAAACTTGCTTTCACTTAACTATATTTGAATATTCTGTTTGGACTATGTAGAAGAATATATAAGAAATGACCTAAGAAATCTTGTCTGTTATTTATTATAAAGATGGTGTTGAGGAAGTTGTTCACTGTGTTTCACTGTCTTCTCTTGAAGAAGACTCATGGGGAAAAATTCACTCTGTCCTTAGTTCCAGAAATAGTTCTACTTCTCCTAAGCAGCCTCAAACCTTGTCCAAAATGAAACTCATCTTTACTTGCTCATAACACATTCCTCCTCCTGTTTCTTAATCTTAGAGAATGGTGCAATCAACCAAAGACATGGTGCTATTCCTTCTTGGTTCCTCCTATTTTTTCATGTTCCATATACAAGCAATCACTGAATTTTGTAAATTTCCACTTCTTTTATCTCTCTCTATTCCCACTACAACTACCTTAGTTGCCTGGGTTACTAGAACATCATTCCAATGTGTGTTGTTGCTGTCTATCCTGTACTACACTAGGCCACATGTTTTGACCAATTTATCATAATTGGTTTCCATAAGGCAGTGGATTGAAATTGGATATTTGTTTGTTTCACAGATTGGACTGTAAGCACTGAGAAGGTAGGTACTATGTCATGGACACTATAATTAACATAATTATTTTTCCTTATGTTAGACATTTGTGAACTCATCCTAGTTTTTATATCAATTCCTACAGTGATGTAGGACTTCCTGTATTATTTTAAGTAATGATATCTCCATGGATGTATTCTACTTTGGATCTTAGCTAATTTACTCATTTACTCCATTTTCCTCTAGTATGTACTTTAAATCCAAATCACCTTTGGAATTAGGCAGGATATAAATAAATAATATAAAGACGAATTCAACAGACCTGGGCTGGCAGACAACCAGCAACGTCCTTGGGGACAGCGTTTCCTGTAAATCACATCTGGAGAACTATTAATCTTGTTCAGTGCATGTCTGTGAGCTTCTATGTCTTTATTTACCTGTAGTTTCAGTAATAACATGCTTCAAGCCAACTCAGCTCTTAACTGTAAGGTATTAATAGATCTACCCCTAGAATGCTATTTTATTTCATGCTTCACATGCTCAATGGTTTTGACCTTTTAAACATTATTAATAAATGTCATAACTCTCTTTGACCTCATCATCTTTAAGAGACACTTCTAAAAGCACTGCTGAGAGACATAATACTAAAAAAATAATTTTGAAAAACTGCTGCAGATAAGCTTATAGGAATGTGGAAAAAAAACAACAGTAGTTTTTCAGTTGTTACCTGGAATCTTTGGGTTATTTGGAGATATTTCTGGGGCTACTTCAAGGGGAAAATAAGCAGATAATTGGCTGGAAGGGTATTCCTCCCTTCCTTGATTTTCTGCTTCAGCCACAGCATTCCACTTTTTGGAGATTTGTGGTGGGCAGTTTAAAAAATATTTTAAAAAATGACTATAAGATTTCAGATCTATGTAATTGTTAGAAGCATTCTCATTTAATCAAATATTCTTCCCAATTCTCTTTTCCTTAGAGATCTTACCCACAACACCCAACTTGCTGATTTGTTTTCATCTCTGCCTAAAGCCCTCAGCGTATCCTGATGCTTTAGTTAATCATAAGTGGGACTCAGTTTTTATCTAGAGTTTAGTAGGATTAATAACACCATTCAAAAATGTGTTATTCATCTACCGCAGAAGAGCCAGAATCTTGAAATGTAATTCTTTAAAAGAGTTATAGATTCTTATATCACCAGCTTTATATATGCTGAATAGAATTGCATCAGATTAAAACCAAGTTACAAAGGGAAAGTATTAAGTACACAAGAATTTGAAAAAGAAAGGATGAAAATGAAAATTATTAACAGTTAACAGTAATTCAGTTTGTGTTGCAGATCAATATGGAACTGAGAGGAGTATAAATTTCATTCTGTGTACTTCTGATTCACTTAATCAGGAAAACTTCAAGAAGCAAATATCTGAGGATAAATTGCACTGCAGACAGTTGTTACCAAGCATCTGTCAAAATACCTAAAGAGGATTATTCTCATTAACAAGATTTTTAAAATCTACATTTTAAAACCATTAAATGAACTTAATCTTAGTCTGCATGATCACTACTACTCCATTATCTATTTAAGAAGATAAAAATACAAGAACCAGTGTTTCCTAGATGAACCAGAACATTTCCAGAATGATGAAAAGTATTCCAGCCTACTGTGTATAAAATTAGATTGCTGGATGACTGTGGCTGGCTCAGATTCTGAGGTCATGATGACTCTTCCTTATGCTAAACAGATGAAATGTCAGAATAAAATCATAGCCTGGCTTTAGTTATGAATCTTAAATTAGGTGAGATAAAAAACCTTTTCAAGTGTCATGTACTATGATTTAAGTTTTATCTCCTTATTCTTATCCAGGGTACCAGAAATCTTATTATATACCATGAAGACAACTTGCTAGCTAAGCTGACTTTAAATGAGCTTGTACTCACCCTATGGGACCAAGTGAAGCATCTTCTCAATGCAGTTAGTTTACAAGCATAAGCATGCTATTGGATTCACAGTGTATTTTACTTTCATGGTTAATACTGTAATGGTAGGCGGCAAACCACACAAAGCCTGCTATATCGTTTCTCCTCCAGTGGCAAAATACATTTAATTTGGGTGGGTTGGGGGGGGGGGTCAAAGATCAATGAGGAGTGAAAAATTTGAACTGAAATTTGGAGAAGGAGAAGTTACTGTATCTTGCTATTTTTGACACTTGGCTGTGTTGTATCTTAACTACCTAATTTGAGGAATATTGACTATGAAATAGTTCAATGTATTAGCACCAGTACACTTTGCTTATGTTTTAGGCACTCTGTATAGGGCATAAGTAAGCCTCTAAATGTTTTAGTTAAGGCTACTACCATTATTATATCCTTATTTGGAATAATAAAAGTTACTGGCTAAATTTTTTAATAGATTGTGGCCGAGTGACATCATCTCTTGCTCAGGCTTCTGAAACTTGGAGTATTAATACCTTAGTAGCACAGAACTTTGATTTAAAATTTTTCCTTAACCATATCAAAGTTTTGGGAGAGATAACATGCTCTGCAGGACTAAAAACTTCAGGGCTCAAAGGAACAGCACCCTCCAGGTTAATCTCTTCCATTAAACTTTACTTGGAAGAAAATAAAAATCTAGACTTCTCACATACATGGCTTTCTAGTTCTCTCAGTCTCCCCACATCTTCCATAACTTTAATCTTGTGAGAGCCTATGTCAATGTATACATAAATGTACACATATTGCTTATAGCAATAAATAAAACTTGCATCAAAATTATGAGCCTTGATTTTGAGATAATAAATTTTTCATCAAACACTCCAGTGCTCTATTTGTTTAGTTTTGCACTATATAGTGACAGGTCAAGGGTGTTCTGGGATCTGAATTAATTCTTTTATTAATAGAACATTAAACATGGTCCCCAACTTCACTTTACATATCAAATTTCCCAGCCCCCCAATTATATCTTCCTAATTAATTTTAATCACTTTCTACTACAAAATTTTAAATGTGTTTTTGGGTATTCCCTTCCTGCCAATGATTTGAATGGACTGCTCTATCATTTAAGGAAACTGATTAATATTTCCATGTATCATCTTTTGAGGGCTTTCTAGAATTTTAATGGATACCTTGATTCCAATCAAGTTTGAGACAGTTTGATTATTGTATTTTGTGGGACCAGATTCTTGAAGGAAAATGGTAAATAGACTACTTAAGATCATAGTAACTGCTTTAAAATAAGTTAAGCTGTAGGTCAGACATTTAAAAGAGGTGGAAAACAGAATAATGAATTGATAGCTCTAGCCAAAAATAACCTTTATTTTTGAGAACATTAGTTTCTACAACCTGGTTGTTCTACAACCTGGTTGTACAGAAGAATCACTAAGTGTAGTTTTTAATAACACTGGTGTCTGGATCCCAAAATTGCTGAAACAAAATCTCTAGGGATCTGTTTTTCTAAGAATTTCCTGAATGGTGCTTACACAGCCATTCCAATAAAAGAAAAATAAACCAGGCATCTGGGAACCACTAGTTAAGAATTTTATGCTTAAAAGCACTTAATTACACTTTACATCTCATTTCTTACATGTAAAAAGCTTGGAAATCATTACACTATCCTTACATCAAAAAAAGCTAGAAAAACAGAAAATGAATGATTTCTAAGACACATCACAGAACTGAGGTTGCATAGCCCAAATCTGTAGAAACAGGTGTATCCAGAGAGCTCTAACAACTGGGATCTGCTTACCTGGAGTAGATGGCACTGGAGCCCTAAAGTGGTAGGAACACTTACCAAATAATTTTGATGGATTGCTGAATGTGACTAGTGCAAGAATGAGAAAGTCCTCAGGATCACAGTCTTGGGAGACTCCAATCTCTCTAGAAATCCCACCAATTTCTCACAGTGAGGATCCAAGAAAGATGCTTCATGGCTCTGGTAGGAAGAGGATAGGAGTAACAATATGCAATATGTCCAGACCTTCACCATAATAAAGGCATACTCTCCAGGGGAAAGGACTTTAGTTCTGAGCCTAATCTCAGCCCCATATAGCCTCCTGTTTTAACTAAGAGGGGTGAAAAACAGAGCCAACAGTGTTCTGGAATGCTGTTCTAGAGTAGAAATAGGCAGCAGAGGAAGAAAAACTATACCACTGGAGAAACACATGTGAACGTCACGCCCCTGAAAAACAGGCCACTAAAAAATAAGGAGATTTAGTTGGAAGATTAGAGAATGCTCACTCTCCTCACACCTTATAACACAACAAAGTGAAGCACACACACACACACACACAAAGAATGAGGAAAGAGAACAGAATATCCAAGAACTTTGGGAGAATTTCAAAAGTGTAAAATGTGTAATGAATGCTAGAGTAGAGAAGAGAGAAAGGATCAGAAGAATATCTGAAGTAATAATGGCAGAGAAGTTTCCAAAACTGATGATAGATATTGAACCACAGAACCAAGAAGCTCAGACAACACTAAACAGAACACTGAAAACAACATGAACAAACAATAACCAAAAAACAAAACCCCAAAAACCTCACTACAGCTGAATATATTATTTTCAAACTGCAAAGATAAATCTTAAAATAAGCCTAAGAAAAATATCATCTTACCTATTTATGAACAAATTTAACATTACAGTGGAGTTCTTGTCAGAAACTGTAAGAGAGAATAGAATGGAGTAAATATATTTATAGATATATATAAAGATTTGAAAAATGCCCACCTTTATTGAAACCATCCTTCAAAAATGGAGAAAGATTTTTCTCATAAAAACAAAAACTGAGGGAATTTATTGCTAAACATACTTGCCCTGCAAATCTTAGAAGTTCTCCAAGCAGAAAGAAAAGAATATAGGTCAGAAACTTGGATCAATATAAAGTGAAAGAAAACAAAGAAGGAGTAAATAAAGGTAAAATAAAATATTTTATTATGAATTGATCTTAAAGGAACATGCTTACTTTAATATCAGTAACAGTGTTTTGGAGATTATATCATATGGATAAGTAAAATGACAGTGATGTTACAAGGAATGAGAGGAAAGAATTGGGAATTCTCTGTTTTAAGTATCTGTACTACATATAAAGCAGTATAATGTTAATTGAAGGTGGACTTAGTTAAAAATTTCTATTGAAAATTCTAGAGCAACTACTAAAATTTTTTAAAAAGTGTAATTGATGTAGTAAGAGAGACAATCTTATAAAATGCTCAATTAAAAAAAAGCAGAAAAGGCAAAGGAACAAATGAAACAAAGAACAAATATGACAAATAGAAAATAGTTACACGTGTCATATTTATCCAACTATAGCAATAATTACTTTAAATACAAATGGTCTAAACCAATTAAAAGATTGTTAGAATTGATTAAAAAGTAAACACAAAGGTCCAACTGTGTCTTGTCTAAAAGTAACTCACTTTCAATACAAAGACATAAGGACAGCAAGGGGATGGAGAAAAATATACTGACAGTAATCAAAAGTAAATCTGAATCAGCTAATGTCAGACAAAGCCCACTTATGAACAAGAAAGATGATCGGGTTAAAGGGCTGTGTTAAATAATAAAGGGCTCACTCCTTCAAGAAAATAAACAACCCAAAATGTAGACGCACTCAAAAATAGAGTGTAAAATGTGTGAGAAAAAAAAAAACTGATAGAATTAAAAAGAAAATAGGCAAATCTATTATTTTAGTTGGAGACTTCAGCACCTTTCATTTAGGAACTGATAGGGCAAACAGAAAAGAAAATCAGTAGGATATAGTTGACCTGAATAGTAATACAAAAAGTATTTGTTCTAAGTGATGTTTATAGAATGCTCCATCCTACAACAGCAGAATATACAATATTCACATTATTTTCAAGTTCACATGTATTCATTAAGATTTACTACCATCAGAGTCATAAAACATACTTAAACAAATTTTAAAATAGAAATTATAAAAATGATGTTCTCAGGACAAAACTGAATTAAACTAGAGCTGAAAAACAGAAGGATAACTGGAAAATCTCTAAATAACTGGGAATTAATCAATATACTACTAATAATAAATGAGACAAAAAAGGTATAATATAAAATATTCTTAAGTATGTGAATGTGAAAATACAATGTATAAAAACCTGTGGGATGCAGCAAGAGGAGTGGTTAAAAGGAATTTTATAGGATGAAATGAATATATTGGAAAAGAAGGTTGATCTAAAATCAGTAATCTAAGCTATCACCTTAGGAGGTTAGAGAAATAAGAATATTTTAAGCCCAAAGAAAGTAGAAGAAAAGCAGCAATAAAAATTAGAGTAGAGATCAATGAAATGTAAAACAAACAAAAAAAAGAAAACATTAACAAACCCTAAAGCTAGCGCTTTGAAAATTTCAATAAAATCGATAAACTAGCTAGGCTAACAAGAATTTTTTCATCTAGAAAAAATTAATTTTAGAGTAGACTTACAGGAAAGTTTTGAAGATAGTACTATTTCCATATGCCCTGTGCCCAGTTAACATCTTACATAGTACCATATATTTATCACAATTAGTGAAACAATATAGACCCATTATTATTAACTAAAGCTTGAGACTCTACTAGTAGATTTAAGCATTTTAAGTACTCACATGTATACAGTATTTTGTTTTATTAAGAATTACATTTGATTTTGAAATTCAACTTTTTAAAAATAAGGTATTGAATACTTATAATTGAGAACTTAATTAACCCAGAGATTGTCCTTAGAAATTACACTCTAAGCTCCTTATTTTAGAGCCAGTAAGAGTGAAGACACAATGAGTAAAACGCCTCTCCAGAAAAACAGAGCTGGTTAGTGTCAGAGCTCAGACTGCAAAACAGATCTCTGGACGCTAAGTTCTGTGCTTTTTCCTCTTCCCAACACTGCTAATTTTCCATCTTCTTCTCTGGTCTCGTTCCTCCAGCCTCGGGTATAAATTAGGATAATTCCTCCAGTTTTATTCCCACATAACTGGGAATAAATTAGAATAGCATTTGAATAATCTATAAATATATAGTTTTCTAAAAAATTTACAGCTGCATAATTTTTTGAAATATAATGTTTTTAAAAAATGTTTAGAAATTAATTTTTTTTCAAACATCTCAAGTTTTTTTTGGAAAACGTTATGTATTTCATTTTTATGGCATCTTTTATAGTAAATCATTGTAATACAGGCTTGATATTTTTATCTCTGAAATATTATAAGCCATTTTAACCAAGAGATGACCCATACAGAGCACCTGTACTGACCTAATAGACAGTAATGGCTCATTTGTAAGTTTTATAACCTAAGGGTTTAATATTTCACTGGAAAGACTCTAATAGGCTTTGACATAAGGAAAATCTATGGTGGAATTAGATGACTTTTTATAGATTATTAAGTAAATAACACTCATTTAAAACATATACACTTCAGTACCAGACAATTATGTAAATATTAAAGATAACTTTTTTCAACCAACTGCTTGAATTTCTACCACAGTTATAGTTTTCTATCACAGTTCTGGCTTACAAGAGGTTGATATGCATATTGCAAATGATTGCTGAGCACATTTGCTTAAGAGAAAGAAAACTGAGATTATTTCAGCTCCGTCACCTCATCAGTGTCTCCATTTCTTTTAAATTACACTCATTATAACATTCCATACAAAACATACAATGGGTGATTTCAAATACTGGTTTTATAATTAGCATATTATTACAAAGTATTTACTTAATTTTGAATAAATTCTTTTTCTGATTACCTATTCTGCCCCCTGCAGTTTATCAACACATTTCCCCCAAACTTTTATATACTAAGCACCTAGTTAGGCTATTTATTAAAAATATAATTTTCTCAAGAATTTTTACTTTAGAATGCTTTTCAGAAAATGACTCTTATTAGAGTAATATCAAGCGATTCTCATGTAAGTAAGTGGCCTTGCCTGACAAAACTCTGAAATATCTGACTAACCACAGTGTATTGATCTACTCACCACTGTGGATGTTGGGTAATCCTGTAGCCAACAGGATCCTCCATATTCTGAAAAGTGGAGTATGCCTTCTCTGAAAAACCTATCATGTATTATTTGAAACAATAGCTATATCAGTGCATGGTCTGGGATGATTCTAAAGATAAGCAAAGGAGATGATGTTTACTGAGGAATTACACAGACAAGGAATTTTGAAGGAAGCAATATCTCAGTGAGGCAGAAAGGCAGGGGTGATGAAACAGACTGTAGGGGAGCAGCCAGACAGTCGCTGCTCTTGGTTGGCTTGAGGAAAGCAAAGAATAAAGAAACTCACTCGTACAGAAAATTTCTGCTATCTGAAAATAACACTTATGGAAAGCATGACCCAACAATAGCAAAGTACACATTATTCTCAAGTTCACATGGAACATTTGCCAGGAGAGACCACCTTCTGCACCATAAAAGATAGCTTGATGAATATAAAAGAATAGAAATCATACAAAGCATGTTCTCAGAACACATGGATTTAACCTAGAAATAAATAAACAGAGAGCTGAGAAATCCTCAAATATTTAAACATTATACAACACAATTTTAATATAATACATGACTCAAATTCTCAAGAGAAAAGCATTTTGAATGTAATGGAAATATAAGTACAACTTATAAACATTTGTGGGATGCAGCAAAAGCAGTGCTTAGAGGGAAATTTATATTATTGAATGCATACGTGAGAAAAGAAGCAAGATCCAAAATCAATAATCTACCTTTCCACCTTAGGAAATTAGAGCAATAAGAGCAATTTTAAGTTGAAAGCAAGCAGAAAGACATAATAAATACTGCAGAACACATGAAATTGAAAGCAAGAAAGCAGTGGAGAAAATCACCGCCACCAAAAGCTAGTTCTTTGAAAAGGTGAATAAAATTGAAAAACTCACAGCTGGTCTAACCAAGGAAACAGAAGAGAAGACACAAATGACTAACATCAGAAATGAGAGAGGGTCATCACTTCTGAACCCCATGAAACTATAATCTCATAAAAGGATTATAACAGAATAATACAGACAGCTCCATGCCTACAAATTTAATAACTTAGATGAAATAGAACAATTAATTAAAGAGCACAGACTCCCAAATCTCACACAAGGAGAAATCAATGATATGACTAGACCTATATCTACTAAATAATTTGATTCAGTAATACCTATGCAGATAAATTCACTACAAAAAAGAAAACTACAGATCATTATCTATCTTTAATATAGATGCAGATACTCTCAACAAAATACAGCAAATAAAATCCAACAATGTATTAAGGTATTATACTCTTCAATGAATCTACAATTATCTCAACTACAGAAACAACATAATATGAAAAAGACAAAAAATGCTATCCTGGGACACAAATTATGTAAACAAACAGAAAAACATGCCACATTTCTTGATAGGACTATTAAACATCCTAAAGAGTTTAATTTTTCCTAAGTTTACATGTAAATTTTTTAAGGGTTTAATAAAATACCCAAAATAATTTTTTGGATTTAGAAACTTAAAAAAAACATAAGCCAGTAAATAAACTTCAAATAAGAAGAATTATGTGGGCTTACCAAAGTTTGAAATAAAATAGATACTGAAATTATAATATGTTAAAAAGTGCTATATGGCTGAATAAATAGACTAGGAAGTCTAGAAAATATACACATTTGAGTTTAATGTATTATATCAGTAGGTTAAAATTATGCAATTCATGATGTTGGGACAACTGGGACAACAGATTGTCATCATAAAAATGCAAAGTTCCATCCTTTTCTACCACATTATACATTTCAAATTTCTACATGAATCTGAAACTTAAACATGAGAAATTGAAACATAAAAGTTTCAAAAATATTGGATAATTTTATAATAATATTGGAGTGAATAAATCTGACACAATATTTAGACATCATAAAAGTGATGATTTCAAATGCATTTAAAATATCTGCATGAAGAAGACATACATAAAATGACAAGTGGAAAAATGGGAATATATTTGCAACTTATATCACATAAAAAGGGCTAAGTTCTCTAATTCTTAAAGATTTTCTTTTTTGATGTGGACCACTTTTTTTTTTAAGTCTTTATTGAATTTTTTCCAATATTGCTTCTGTTTTATGCCCTGGTCCCTTGGCCACGAGGCATGTGGGATCCTAGCTCCCCGACCAGGGATCGAACACACACACCCTGCATTGGAAGGCAAAGTCCCAACCACTGGCCTGCCAGGGAAGTCCCCAGTTCTTTAATTTTTAAATACACTTCAAAAGTCAACATGATATATCCATTAACACAATACGAAAACACAAAGGACGTGGACAGATAATTCAACTGAAAGTCAATATAAATAGCTTTCAAATATATGAATATTTGATCTCACTCATAAAATAAATATTAAAATCATGAGATGTCATTTTTCACAGTTTCTTTAGGCACAATCACATTTTGATAACATACTCTGAAAGTGAGACAACAGGCACTGTTGTACTTTGATGTTTTAGAGTTCAACTCTAAGACAGTTAGAAATATTTATTAAAATTAAGATTTCACATGTCCTCTGACATAGCAATTGTATTATTTGATTTGTATTATTATAAGGCTGACAATAACTATAGTACAGCTACACACAGGTGTGCATATATATGCCTACATATGTAGCTATTAAAAAGAATACAGAAGCTACATATCTACTTATATAAAAATTTCAAGATATATTTCTAATTAAATATGCATATGTGGATAACTGTATATGCATATATGCTTATATATACCTAAAATATCTTTGAGACTATCTTTGAAAGCACGAACAAGGACTGACAACAGTGGCTGCCTCTGAAAGGATGATGAGAAGCCAGGGGCAGGGTTAAGGTAGAGGTTTAGTTTTTCCATATCGCAGGTATTACTGTTACCAATGGAAAAAGAGATAAAATATATAAATAAAACATTAAAAAGAATTCTACACATTAATTACTATCATTAGTATCTCATCTATTCCATTTACTGCCACATAAAGTATTGATGCTTTATTTTCTCTCCATAAATGCAAAGTATATCTTAAAGATGTCCCTCTATTTTGTATTCTAGAAGTATATCTTTGAAGTACCTTTATCCTGATTGTTCTTCTATTTCCATGTTAGCAGATTTGAATTTCACATTATTATGTAGCTCTGAGTTTAGACGGTTTATTTTTGTTCTTTTTCCTATTGTCTACATACATGTAGAAAATACAGCTGGAATAATTTCTGAAAGTGGCACTGAGATTTCCTGGACTCATTTACCTTTTGAACTTGCTTTCCTGAGAACATTTCTATTTATTATCATTAGAAGAAATCAATTTCTTGAAGCTCATTTCTTTAACAAAATAATTTCCTTTTTCCCCTCTGTTTGTATTTAGGAAATCCTCACTCAAACTTGCCTCTCTCTCCACCCTTGAATAAAATGCTGTGGGTGTCTTTAATTAATCCCTTGTTACATATACAACTTCTGTTCTATAGCTAATGTTTTTATCCTTATTTGATTCGGAGGGAAAGGTATCATTAGCCATTTCTAAACAACTTATTTGTCATTTATTATTCATCTAAAAAGTCAGGATTGTATATGAAGATGTTGGCTCAGCGGTAAAGAAACGATTTCTTTGTTCTATTTGAAGGCTTTTTTTTTCCTTTTTTTGTTTTTTATCTGTTTCCTTGATATCTGGAGGAAAATTAGTTAGGTAAACATAACCCCTAATTCACAATTTTTAAAAATGCAGTGGAAGTATTTTAAGAGATGATTTATACTGTATTTTTTTTTGGGGGGGGGGGAGGTATAATGTCACCTTCATTGTATTTCATTATTATTACTTCTCAAGCGGACTTCATATTTTGAGTTTTCAACACATTTACCATAAAGTAACTGGTTTCCTGAACATTCTTTTTGATGTCATTAAAATTCTAGGATAAAGGCTATTTGATGAATAGTTTTTCTTTCTCATTATTAAATACAGTTCCTAACTAATATAGAAAGTTAGTTTCCTAACTAATATAGAACGTGACTTTTTGAAGTAGGGTTCTGCCTTAGCAAAACCCAAAAATATGTGGCATCGACTTAGCCATTGGATGGCAGAAGTGAGGAAACTAATATTGGAGATATAAAAAATGGCAATCCATGTTTGTAACTGCAAAAGATTTACTGAGTCATCACCTGTCTTTACAAAGTGGTATAGTAGATCTGTTCTCTTATACACAATGTATAATACACTGTATTTCCTTGTGGCCAAAAATGATCATGAGGTCATTCAAAGACTTCCAGTCTAACCAAGAATGATAAAGGTTAAATTGTTTGTCAAAGAAACAAAAAGCCAAACTGTTTTCTTATATATGGGTTACCTTTTAGATTATTTCAAGTAAATTACTAATTGCACAGATTTTACTAAAGTTACCTAATATTCTAGGATATCTAATTAGGTTTAGAAAAAAAATCTCTACACTATAACATGTTTCTCAGCTTTTCTTGTGTATTATTTTCTATTTATGATAACTTTGTAAACAAAATCAGGTTTCTGATTTTTTTTGAGAAGGTAACTGGAAAGATTGAGTATTTAAATTTATCCATTAAATCATTAAAAAAATTTAAACATACAATTAGAACACCTAAGAATACTTAATGCACACTGAAGATCACTTGAGATTATACTTTAACAAAAATTTTAGATTCAACCAAGAAACAATTAAGAACTATAATGGATGCATATAAAGTAGAATTCATCCTATTTGCAAATAACTTCTATTTCTTTTTTTTTTTTTTTTTTTTTTTACTTCTATTTCTGTTGAAAGTCATTGCCCATAAAAAATATGTGCAATTGTTTTTGTATAACAGTAAATATTGTCAGGAAGCAATGTACTTTCTAAGAAAAAATGGTCAAAATAAAGTAAAAGTGATGACTAAGGGGTAAGCAAGGAAGAAGGACTGAGTTGTAACCTGTGCAGTTGCTGACCCCCAGTGCACCATCAAAGGAATTCAGGAGGACAAACAGGATGAGGCATTCTGTGCTTTGGAAAAACAGGCCCCACAAATAGTTAGATGTGTATCTCAGGAAGAATTTTAATGAACCCACATACTTGCATCTTCCCATACACAGAAAATCACTAAAAACCATTAACTTGAGATATCTGTTCTTTGTGACTAGTGGTAATCTTTTACTAAGATCGTATGCTTGGATGCACGTATTCCTCAGCCAGAGACCATACATCAACGGTCCTCTCCCCTGCCTTTTCAGAGCAGTTCTCTCAGAGCTACTGAGAGGCTGTCTCCCTGGCTATAGTCCTCAGTAAGACCCTGAATAAAATTAAAAGTCACAACTCTTACGTTGTTCATTTTTCTTTAAGTTCACAAAGCTAATAATGAAAAAGAAGTAAACTAGGGATGGCATTTTAGTATAATTCATCAGGTTTTCTTGTGATAGTGCTGATTAATAAAGAAGCTTGAAACCCAGTGGGTTACAGCAACTTTCATTTGTTAATTGCACATTAGAGCTATGCATTTTTTGACTGCTTCTTTACTTAGATATATTTATTGGGATTTGCTGAGATTACCTCTGCTAGATTCTGCTGAGATTGGCCACAGGGTGAGTATTAGGATTAAGTCTGTTCCACAAGCCTCCCCACTGTGGGACACAAACTAAGGGAGTACCTCTGATGTGGGACATGGGGTTTTCCTGAAAGAGGGAAGAGTGCAAGAGGGGTAAACAGAAACATGTGATGCCTCTTAAGGTTTCTGCTCAGAACCTGCACGCATCACTTCAGCTCAAGGGACTTCTGTGCCCTCATTCAGAAATTCATTAGCAACATTTCTACCCCAAGTTATTTCAGGATGCAGTTTTGTCAAATTTAGTTCCATTGTTGTACATGGGTTGAAAATTGTCTGTCTGTAATAACAGCCTAATGGCTAACCACCCATATACCTGTTATGTCAGTGCCACATACTTTATGTTTTGTTGTGGCAGCATTCTACATCTGGTATCAATTTCTGTATTAGTTTGGTTTTGTTATAATCATGCATAACATTCAGCTGACAACACTGACATTTACAATGCCTTGCATTTCTATCTTGCTTTCGTGTTTAACAATTTGTCATGACTTCTCTTCAGAGCTCTATGGGGCTTCTCTGCTAGACTTGGATGTAGGATGCAAGTTGGGTGAACTACTGCTTCACATGTCTCCTTGCTTTGAGAACCAGGATGAAGGAGTATATCTTATATGAGACATGTTCTCATAGTAGAAGACAGAAAAACTGGAGTGGTGAAAGGAAACACACAACGTCTCTGAAAACCTCTGCTTGGTACTGGCGAACTCTGTTCTATGCACCTTCTACTGGTCAAAAAAATTACCTGGCCAAGGCAAAAGTCAGTGGAAAAATAATTTTTTTCCATATTAAACCACGGCATGAGGAAGAATCATCATTAAATAATACAATCTACATACCTAGTAAATCTACATACATACCTAGTAAACTAGATAAATACCCTTGCATTTTTATGTCCTTGCCATTAGCCTACTTTCTTTCAAAAATAAGTACTATTGAAATGTATTTCATTAAGCTAGATGAAACTATTATCAAGTTGACTCATTTTGGCCTTGTTTTGTAAAATTGATGCTTATGGTTTTGTACACAAATCATCAATTTTATATAGTTTTCAATCTCCACATAATAGAACAATGCAAAGAAGCTTGTTGTTTCTGAAGCTCTGAGACAATTATTATTAAATAATCATAATTATACTGATAGATATTTAAAGTTTATGATAATATCCAGATCAGGTAAATGTTTCTAACAATATTGTTTGTTTGGCTAATCAATTTCACCAACTTTATATTATGCTGTGTTGAAAGATGAAATTACTAGGTATTTTCATCTCTCCAAGGAGCAGTAATAGGAGAGGGTGTGGGATTTTTATTTGTTATGTTATTAATGTACATATAAGCTCACTGAAAAATGAAGCTGTCTTTGCTCAGCATGGGCGCAGTGCCATTAATTTTATCACCAGGGAGGAATGTGTGCAATAATTACAATTTCTAAATCTCAGCTTTTGCAAAAAAAAAATCTAGCAATGTTATGAATCAGAATGATTCTGTAATAATTCTGAAATAAATATATGTTCAAGCAGTTATACATGCCTACATGAGATGTTGTGCTTCTAAACTTCCTTGAATATGACAGGTTACTGATTACTTTACATCAATATTATATTAAAGTATGTCATAAACTAGATTTGATTTGTATATTAGAAATTAAAATTCTTGTTCATAAGAGCTGGTCAAACATCACTTCTTAAGCAAACCCAATGGGGATGAATACAATATATATTGTCTTTTAAACTTATACCAATCTCAAGAATTCTAATTATATGAAAGAATTATATGAAATGGTTTTATACTTATAAGCGACTAAGCCCTAACCATTTCCTTAGGGAATAGTGAGTGGTCGTCCAAAAACTGTCTTCCCTTCTTTATGGTAACATGGTTAAACTCTGTCTCACTTCCGTTGCGGTGAAGTGTGTCTATATGACTAAGTGATTGTCAGTGGAATGTGCGCAGAAGGGATGTTTTCTACTTCTGTGTTTAGTCCTCAAGAAGGACATAATAATTAGAACCAACGGTGATTCAGCTTTGAGACATGAAAATGGTTTGCGGGACGTGGCTGCAAAATGATGGAAGATATCTGAGTCTCCGAATGTCCGTGTAGAACAGAATTGTCTTTAGAACTAGTACAGAAAAGTGAAATAGACTTTGTTTTTTTCAGACACTGTATTATGGGGCTTGAACCCATTATGGTCATTTGATTTAGCAACAAGGCACAGTCATTTTAATAGTACCTTCTTACATAGCATATACATAAAGAAATGTTAAGATAGAATCTCTCACCAAATGTAGAATCCCTCTTCACTTTTCATCACATGGGTTAGTTAATAATATGTTTTTGATAATGGAAAAGACAGATCTCATTTTACATTATTTTACAAAATCACACAAAATAAACACACCAAATAGCAATAAGTACCACTGCTACGTTATATATATGCAAAAACATATGTCAGTTTTGATGTTCCTCATTTTAAGTTAAAATGAGTTACTCCACATCACTTTTTTAAAGTTTATCTTTTCAAGAAGAGATATTTCAAAAATCAAACGTAGTTGAAAACTCACTGAAAACAAATAATATTCAAAATGATATCTGTAACGTTTATACACAAAGTCTGGAAATCCTTGTTGATAAGAAATATACAAGATTAAAGATTTAATTGTTTTGTTTTAACTGTGTTGAAATATAATTATTTAAGCTTTGGGAAAGATAACTGTTAAATATGAAATGATAACTCTATGTTTTGTATAAGATGCCTTGTTCTCTACAATTTAAATCCAGAAGGGCACTTAGGAATGGCAGGGTGACAGGCACTGACATAAAGTCTAAAGATGAATACACACTGCTGCACAAAACATATTTGAAATCTATCAGTACTTTTTATTTAAGTATTGACCAAGTTATTTTAATGTATAATTTTGATGACTCCCAAATTTGTTCTCTTCCTAATTCAGGATAACTAAGGCTCAATCCTCCCGGGGTGTGGGGAAGGTCTGAAAACTATTGTTGAAAAAAATCCCAGAATTGTTTTGCCAGAGGGAAGGTAGACTCTAGCGTTTATCTACTAACTCTTATCCTGCATTGGTGGAGCATTGCTCTTAAGGGTGATAAATCCACCACACTAGAGAATTCATCTGAGGGTGGGGAGTAAGCTCCCTTGGTTCTGGAGAAAGCCCTCAGACAGTGAAGGGAGACAGATGCGGTCAGCATGTTGGAAGAAGTCTGTAGCTACAGGTGAACTCACATGGCCCACGGCAATGTGCTGCTTCATCAACAGCATCTGCTACACTCTACTTTATACTTGTTATACTGTTATCTGTTTATCTATTCATCTATTATTTATGGAACACCTTTTAGTGGGAAAGATCTGTTCTAAATGTTTGGAAAACAGCAGTCAACAAAAGAAAATCCTTACTCTTGTGGAAATTTTATTCCAGTGGGAAAGAAAGATGTTAAAATAAAAAGCAAATGATTATGTACTTAAGAGATATAGATAATAAAATATTTAGGATTTAGATAGTTGTCTACACTCCCCTCCCCCACTCCCCCAAGAACCTGGGAATGACAACCAGCAGGTTTTTGTTCATTTTAAGTAAGAACTTTCCCCTATAGGTAGCCAAAAAAAAAAAAAAAAAGAAACAGACTGCTCTTGAATTAAACAGTGGAATTTTTATGTGTCAAGGATAATGTAGAATGATTAGTGGATTATATGTTTGATTAAATGATAATTAAACTCTTCTGACTTTCAGAGGAGTAGTGATTTAATTTTAACTATTTGTTTTGATTCTTGATTTAACCTGCAAAAACTATTAGTCTCTTCTAGAATTAAAGAATAATATTAGAAATATTTCATGTCACCAAAGAATATACTTTGATTCAACTTGGATATATCTTTTCTCTCAGGAAATCTCAAACTGTGTACAGAGCATATGTATAATTATTAAATCTCCAGCACGTATCATAACACCAGATACGAAATATGCACTACCTTATCTGTCCAAAGTATATATGCACGGACTTAATTTAAGCATTAATTTAAATATCTTGAAATTATTACATTAGTACTTTAATTTTCATATTTGCTATCAAGCCATTTCTGCATACATTTTTCTCCCACATATCTAAATTTTGATAGTGAGTTAGCTGCAGAGTTTAGAGGAGAAAAAGTATTTTAATTATTCTAAAATTTAATTGAGAATGTTCTGCAATTGAAACTGGTTGAGGAAAGCTTTAAATACAGTGATATTTCTTTTGAAGTTGGTGCTTGGTAGGGGTAAGCATGCCCAAAACACACAGTTTCAGAAATACCCTATATAAAGTGTATTTCTTGTATGCAAATAATAGGGAATTTTGGAGGAGATACATTTATGAGAAGTATGTATAATAAGTTAAAGAAATTTCTGTCTTCTTTTGATTGATTTTCTCTGAAACAATAAACAAATATTGAAAAATCATAAATTTCTAAATAAATAGTGGAGACCCTTCCTTCCAGGAATAGCTTTAATAGAACAACAGTGCTATATAAATATAGTCTTTCTTGTTTCTTCTTCTTTGAAATATATGATGCAGATTGCCTTGGATAAACATTTTGAACCACTGATAAGGTGCATAATATTACAGCACTAATAAACCCTGAGGCATTCCAAGGAAATTACTACATATACTACACACACACACACACATACATATACACACTCACACACATATATACATATACACACTCACACACATACATATACACACTCACACACATGAAGAAGAGGCTCTAGTTAAATTCTGTAATAGTTAATAGTGTTTATATAAAGCCTTTATATTTTGATAGTTTCACATGAAGATTATTTAAAATATTTACATACAATTGATTCCAGAAACTGACAAAACAAGTACAAAATCATGGTCGTATAAACAAGATAACTACTTGCCAGGAATCATTTCTATTAGATGTTTAATTTCACAGTAATACTTGTCAAGCTACATTCTTAGATTTGCATAAGATTTTGATGTGTATGTTCCTAAAATTTAGATATTTATATGATACATTATAAAAGAGAAATAATGTATAATTAGAGGTGATGTATTTCTTAATCTACACTCACAAGGTGTTCTTTATGTTCAACTGAAGATGCCTTTGGAATCCCAAAACAAATTTGTGTAGATTTGTTTTTAATGACCTGAGATTCTTAGAATAGCCTTTCTTAAGATGGCAACCTCACTCTAGATTCCTAAAAGAGAGGCCTGAAAACAAGTCACAATTTTGCTATAGTAATGGGTAGTGTTATGCCACAGGGCAATGATGGCTTTGTGTATGTCATAGGCATTGTGATGAATATGGGAAACTGTGCATTATGGAAAAAAGAAGACTAATTCTAAATGTAAGTGTGATATTCATTAGATATATGCTAATACTTACCTTCCCATCTTAGACATATCCTTAACCAAGTTTGCAAGTTTTTATCAAGGAAGTGAAAAGGACCTTTTATCTAGTTATTGGATGAAATATCTAGTTATTAAGACAAAATATCTAATTATTTTAATAATTTTTTCATTGCTTTACTTTGATATCTACGAAGGTGATATAAAGTGGTACATTTAATGTAATAATAAAGCCAATACCTGTGATCCATTCATTATATCCCAACCTGGGCAAATGTTTAGATTGAATTATCTTTCTTTCATGTAACCTGGCTTTAATATGTATACAGTTCCTAGCATTATGTCAAGTACTTGAAAGGCCATGAAGTAAACAAAGTAATTCTTCCCTTTTAGTAGTTAATAAACAGCTTAAAATAATTTACCTGGGGATAGCCATCATGGCAGCAAAGCATATTTTGTGTTGGTGGATACTCGGTAGGACACAAATTATTTGTATCTGAGATGAAGAAAGTAACTAGGAGAAGTGTTTCCTTTCTCCACCTCTTCTTTATTTTTCGTTTCCCTTTTTGTATTTTTCCTTCCCTCCGCTTACTTTCATCCTTCTCTTTCACATTTCCCTCCCTCTTTTTTTCCTTTGAATAATTCTATTCTATTATAGTCAGGTAGACAAGAATACTCTATTTTCTTCTTTTTATCATGATTTGCCACTTTCAACTTTACTAGCTCTTGTTCTGCAGCCTTTTCCACCAATGTCTTTGCCTAAGGATAAAGCAGATGATGAGCTCAGAGAGGTTATGCCTGGGTTCATCAACCACTGGCAATTTGTTTTTCATTTATAATTTTAAAATAACACGTAATTAACCAACCCACTGCTGCATGTATGGTGCTTATGACATATTGTTCCCTAGAGAGAAATGATCTTCTTTGACTCTTATTGCATACCACTTTAAAATGCTTTGGAACTCAGTCTAGCTGCCTCAAATTTACTCTGTAACATAGATGATTTGGGGGGGGAGGGGAGGGAAGACTTGCTTGCTTGCTTGCATGTGTGTGCACACACACAGTACAGAGTGACTGTACTGAAATGTTAATTCCTGTCTGTCACCTGCAGCACTGCATTAATAAGCACTAAACTGAGCCCAATGCACACATGGGGAACTAACTTGAAGGACACTAACTATTCCATATATTATTATTAAGCCCTGAAAATATATGGTGTCCTGAGATGGTAACAGGATGCCACACATTCTTTAATTCCCCTTTTGTTGAGAGCTGTAGTATATTCTTACTTTCCTTGAATCTGGGCTGGCTCAAGACTGCTTTGATGAATAAAGGTGACACTCTGTGCTTAAGCTCTAAAACATGTAGCAAGTACTGTCTTAGCCTCTTGGAAGTCTGAGTCACCATGGATGATGTCCAACTACTTGGCTGGGGAGATCACTTGGAGAGGCCCTAAGACTACATCACAGAGGGATCTAGCTGAGCTCAGCCTTCAGCCTTTCCTTCCTTCCCAAGGTTGCCAGACAGATGAGTAAAATCATCTCAGACCATCCAGATCAATCTAGGTGCCAGCAAAATATGACTCCTGAGGAGTTGATGCCAAATGGAACAGAGGAATCACCTGTGTGCCTGTGCCCATAGTTATGCCTCACAAAACAGTGAAACATATTAAAGTGGTGGTTATTTAAAGCCCTGTGTGCTCAGCTGCCTGTTGCTTATCAGTAGATAAAAAAGATCATGCTCTGTGGGCATGAAAACAAATCTACTTCATCTTCTGTTTATTTATATGGCTACTGTATATTTTCCAGGTGGTTAATAACATTTCATGTCTATATCCTGTGGTTGTGACTTGGACTGGGTATGAGTTGAGCAAAGAGAAGGAGAGAGCACTGAATGGTTCCTCCCATCAAAAATCCTGATATATTTCCTTTTTCCCTTCCTTTGTTTGTGATTTTAGAGAGAGGAGCAGGGCTAAGACAGGAGTGCATGATATAAATAAGAGGTCTGTCTTAGAGGAAAGGGTCGAAAGCTAGCCAAGTAGACGCCAAATACTGGCAGTGCTGCACTGAAGGAGAGACACTTCTTTGACTGGGGTTCAACGCTGTGATTTAGTGAATGCATCGCTGCTTATAACTCTCCAAAGGAGTTACTGGAGGAGTCGTGGTCCATGCAGGCAGCTCTCCATAAGCCTGAGCACATTTCTGTCTTTCAGCAGCTCCCAGTGCTGTGACACAGTTTCAAATCGTGCTTCACTGTTCCTTTGAAGCATTTTCTCTCTCTCTCTCTCTTTTTTTTTTTTTTTTTTTGCCCAGTCTGCTTCTTTTAAAGGCCCTCCTTCAGCTTTTAAAAAGATGAAAGGAGGCATGAAAGTCAATTATTTTCAAAAGAATAAGATAGAAAAACAATAATAGGAACTGGGAAATTGGGTGAGAAATATCTTTGTGACTCACTTAAAACAGGTCAAAACATTTGAGACTTTCTTGATGTCAACTGTTCAAAATGAGTTTAATAACACGTAGTCTCCTAGTCGGCATACATATAGAATTTTATTATGTGGTTGCACTGCACTGGAAAAACATCACCAAAATAAGACACAGCCTGTGCACATTCATATCATTATCCGTCAAGTTATGCTGGTTTATTACTGACACATAGCACATAAAGGACTTCTCTCCTGAAAACTATGACTAAACATGGCAGTATGTCAAAAATATCTTCTTTTTGTGAACAAATAATTTGAAAATGTATGGAAGGATGAGTTATCTTAAATTCTGAATTTCAGTTTCATTTTTCTTATTCATCACATTTTCATTTTTATGATTATCGAATAAGCTGTTACCAAACATTGCATTGCCCAGTTTTCATAAAATATTTCAAATACCTTTAAAGATACAAAATAGTACCCCCAAATTTCAGCCTCACAAGGAAAGACCAGCAGTCAATCTATTGCCAAAATCTTACACGATTTTCTGCTAACTACTGTTTGATGAAATATATAGCAAAAACAAAGAAAAATTTGAGTACAATTTGAAATAACGACTGCTAGTTGAGGCTATGGAATTCCAAGTGAAATGCCCATGAAAACACAGCAAGAGATACAAAGTTATAACTCTAAAAACTGTGAACACTGGTCAAGGATTTGCCCGGTCCCTAAAGAAACAGTTCTAAATCATAACAGAGATAAGACCCTAAAGCAAAAAATGAAAAGCTTTAAGAAGATGATGGCAGATTTCCAACCAATCACGAAGAAAACAAATCTTCCCAGACCAGAAGGGGGAAATATCTGTTCCTTTATCCACCCAAAATATACATGAATACACCTTATAGGAGTAGCTTTCTGTTTTCTTCCCCAAGAGTGTGACTACACTAAATGCTCTAGTTCTCATTTATTTCCATTTCAGGGCTGAGTTTGACATCCAGTGACCTGTTACACCCCCATCATAGGGCAGGACAGAGATGGAAAAAGCTGGAGTGTTGGTATGCTATGGGTTACAGTGGCTCATGTACTGTTTCTGAAAAGGAAAGGATCGCATCCTGCTTCAAATATTCCAGTAATAAATTCCTGTCATTGAAAAAATGAAAGCCCTTTAATTTCAGAAGAATCATGTGAGATGTGAACGTTAAACAGCAGACAGTTGGGTACACATATTTTACAATCCAGATTATTTTCTGACTTAAAGAATTAGGAGAGCAGAAATAATTTACCCATTCTATTTATATCAAAACCTAAGCCACCCTGGAGTCCTTTCCATTTAAGACTGGGAAACAGAGAACACCTGAATTTTGTAATTAAACCAATAAAAAGTCAACATAAAAAGTAAAATAGCAATGAAGATAAATATGAGAAATATAATTGTGTATTCTTTAAAATTCAAGAAAATGCTGACCATAAAGAGTAGATAAAAGATGAGATAATACAATGAAATCAAAAGGTTTGATAAAAATGAAGAACAGAGTGAGAGAAAGGGAGGAAGAGGAATCTCATTGGGATATGAAAATATTATAAGGAAAACTAAAAAGTTCCTAAAACTTGATCTATTTTTGAATGAAAACTATATAAATTAGAATCAGTATTATAGAGGAAAACTGTAGGACTGTCACTTATAATCTAGAGAATAAAGACAAATATTTAGAATGAGAGAGCATTAGTATATTAAATATGGGGTATTAATAATGTGACAAAAATAAATACAAAAAAGAGAATGAAATGAAACAAAATATAATGTATCCTTGAAAATGAAAGGAAAGCTGACTTAAGGTAATATAAACATGGATATCAGAGTGAGAGAAACAGCAAAAGTAATTCTTGAGAAAGCACAAACAAACTAAGCATATAACAATCTGGTTATAAAATCTATGATCTTATCAGTAAAAATGTATTGATAGACTCAAATGTATACATGTCAAAGTACCTCTAATAGAAATTTCAATGGTGATTTAAATTTGACAGAATGAGGAAGGATAAATGAATGAGAGTATCCAAGAACATATTTTAAAAGAAAAATAATGTAATTTTATACCAGATAGTAATATGTATTATAACACTATAATAAATAAGGTCTGATTTGAGTGAATGAAATAATATAGGTGTTGCTTAATAACAGTCAGAATTTACATATCACTTAATACCAGCTAGGTTTTATTATTAGCATTTTACACAAATGAACTCATTTAACATGCATAATAATTCTTTCATGTATGCACTGGTATTAGTTTTCTGTTGCTGCCATGACAGATTACCTCAAATTTAGTGGCTTAAACCAACAAAGATGTGTTGTCCACAGTTTCTATATGTCAGATGTGCAACAAGACTTTTGCCAGCCTAAAATCAAGGTGTCTTGGGGCTGTGTTCCTTACTGGTGGTTCTGGAGAAGAATCCACCTCCAAATTCATTCGGATTGTTGGCCAAATTAATTTCCTTGTGGTTGTAGGACTGAGGTCTCCATTTCCTTGCTGGCTCTCAGCCACGTATCATTTTCAGCTTCTAGAGGCTGCCCACATTCCGTAACATGTGTGTGGCCTCTTTTCCCATTTTCAGAGCCAGCAAGCATGGAATGAGTCCTTCTTACACCCAGAATCTCTCTGACTTTCCCTGCAACTGCATCTCTCTTCTGCTGCTTCTTTAGCCAAATATCTTTGACCACCTTCCTCCTCCTTCCTTCCTTCCTTCCTTTTCTGCTTTTAAGGGCTCTAGTAATTACATTAACCCCACCTGGATAATTCAGGATAATCTCTCTGTAACCTTAATTCATCTGCAAAGTCCCTTCAGAGCAGTATCTAGGTTAGCATTTGATGGAATAACCGGGAGGTGAGATCCTTGGGGAACATCTTTAGAATTTTCCCTGCCATACTTCTATTCTTACCTCAACTTTACAGATGAGTAAACTAGGCACTAAGTGGTTAAATAGCCACTAAAGACACAAAGGCAAAGGTAGAGCAGCTAGATCCTGAACCTGAGTATTCAGGCGCCACAGTATGATATCCATCATTGTATTATAAAGAATTGTGTTAAGAAACAAATCATAACAGCACATGTTCTAGATAATTCTAATGATATCACAAATAAGGAATATTACTAGAGCCCTATGGCACAGCATTCACCAACATTAATTCCAGAGGCATTAAATACTTATAAGTAAAAGATAACATTTAAAAATTACTTGAAGCATCAGTGAATTTCTGTTTCATCTCCAAATAAAAAATGTATGAATAGTTAAAAGAAAAAAGCATAGAGAAGAAAAACATTGCTAACTTTAAATATATTAAATTTATAAATATTCCAAACCTATGAAAATGGGAGCAAATCCCTTTGTAAAAGTAATCTCTAGGTAAAAGCTCTTAATAAAATAAAAATATAAAGGTATTGTCTTTTTCAGTAGAATGCTACCAAATACCTTACATCAGATTTCACTCTTAAAGGTGAGATATTAGTAGCATTCTCGTTAAAGTCAGGCGTAAGAAAAGAATGCCTTCCATCACTGCATATATTGAACATCATAAGGGAGGCTCTGGTAAGCACAGAAAGTAAAAAAATCAAAAGAAAAAAGAAATATTAATCTCAAATAAGGAAAACTGTCATAATTTGCTGGCAAGATAATTAATTTACCTACAAAACCCAAGAGACTTGATTAGAAATAATTTTAAAAAAGAGAGGTCCATATGTTTTCTGGACTAATACAAAGGCAATTTACACAAATCAATTTTATTTCTAAACACCAGCATAAATAATTAGAAAAAGTTACAAATGAAAAAGGGATTTTCCTATTGTCTTTAAATTTTGGCTAAGGCAAAAGACAGGGAAGAGCAATGTGCACCCCCTGATCAAGATGGCCTTAATCTCCCCCTCAGCTCGATTAAATTTTAGACAAGTTTCTTCCTGACTCAAGGCCCTGACCTCCCTTTACTTAGAACATTTACCTTAGAAAAAAGTGTACTTGTAAATTCTTCCCCTGCCATGTTGACATGTAAATCTTTTTGAAAACCTCTTGCCAGTTTTACAACCTAAAGTGTCTTTCTCAAGGATCTGGGAGCCAACCTTCGAAATGTAATCATCAAGGAAGACAGAGCAACTATCTCCCAGTCTCTCTCTGGGAGGACGGAGCCTGACTTCAGTGGGAGCCTTGCTCCAAGTTGTAAAACTCTTTCCTCTTATGAAGAGAAGAGAAAGTTTACTTTGCCCTTGGGCAAAGCCAATTAGCAAACACAGGTGGCCTAAGACTCCCCAACTCCAGGTCTTAAAAACTCTCCAACCCTTTATTTCAGACTGGGCTCTGGCCTCTCTTCCCTATTGCAATAGTCTTGAATAAATCTTCCTTGCCTGTTCAACTTTGTCCAATGAAATCTTTGCTTTGACACCACCCTTACTTTGGAGAGGGAAGGGAAACCCAGAAGTTGCAGAGAGGTTGGGAAAGTAATGAACAAGGAAGGAACAGTAATAGAATCTTCTATTCCAGGTCTCCAAGGCATAAGTCAGCCCTGAGGTAGGGAAAGGGAAAAATCTATGACCTGGGAGTGAGATTTAAATTTTCAATTGAACTCTATTAGAACCATCATTTTAATACTGAATAGTGAGTTGTAATTACTGAGATAAAATTTGTTTTGTAATCGTCACTGAAAGTGTTCTGAAAGGGATGGCTTTTGTCTCAGGAGCTATTCAAGGGGTGCGGGAGGAGGGAAGGAGATTAAACAGTTTAAGGGCAGTTGTTGAATGAAAATATAGATGCTTCCTGATTTATTCTTCCAAGTTCAGTACTTTAAGCAGATATTTAAATAACTTTTAAAAAGTATACCACTTACAGTACTAACACAGACAATTAAGTACCTAAAATAACTAACAAAATATGTGTAGGACTTTATTAAAAGAAAATAAACCACAATAAATGAAAAGGCATAATGTATTATTATGAGACAGTATTTGTAAATAAACCACAATAAATGAAAAGGCATAATGTATTATTATGAGACAGTATTTGTATATTATCCCCCAAACACATTTTTAGTATTTAAAATTCAAATTAGATTACTAATGTTTCTTCTACCTTTTATACTTTTTAATCTAACAGTGCAGTCCAGGTAGATTAAAGAATTAAATGTAAAAAGCAAAATTTATGGAATAAAATGCAGTTGATCCTTGAACAACAAACACAGGGGGGTGGTTAGGGGAGCTGATGTCCTGTGCCATCGAAAATCCATGTATAATTTTACAGTCGGCTCTCTGTATCTGTGGTTCCACATCCACAGATTCAACCAATTGTGGATGTTGTAGTCCTACAGTATGTATTTACTGGAAAAAAATCGGCATATAATTAGATCCATGCTGTTCAAACCTGTGTTGTTCAAGGGTGAACTGTATAGGAATATATTTTAATCTCATCGAGTAAGGGAAGATGTTTTAATGAAAGATGTGAAAACTGCAAATCCTATAAGAAAAGATTAGTAAGATTGAGTACATCAAAAATTAGAATGTTCACTCAAGAAAAAACATGAACAAAGAATAAGGATCAGACACTGTGAGAACACAATTTCCACAGACTCTCATTACCACTTCTACACACCTACAGCATTTGCCCCAACTTCATGGCTCAAAGGGCGTTGTTCTTATTCCTATGTAAAACCAAATTCTATACATCTGCACTAAATTTCATACTGCCTTTTTTTTAAACACCTTTATTAGAGTATAATTGCTTTACAGTGGTGTGTTAGTTTCTGCTTTATAACAAAGTGAATCAGCTATACATATACATATATCCCCATATCCCCTCCCTCTTGTGTCTCCCTCCCACCCTCCCTATCCCACCCCTCTAGGTGGTCACAAAGCACCAAGCTGATCTCCCTGTTCTATGCGGCTGCTCCCCACTACCTATCTATTTTACATTTGGTAGTATATATAAGTCCATGCCACTCTCTCACTTTGTCCCAGCTTACCCTTCCCCCTCCCCGTGTCCTCAAGTCCATTCTCTACGTCTGCGTCTTTATTCCTGTCCTGCCCCTAGGTTCTTCAGAACGTTTTTTTCTTTAGATTCCATATATATGTGTTAGCATATGCTATGTAGTCAAGAACTTTGCTCCAGTAATTCTTGCCTTTTTAATTTACACATTCAAATGCTTGCTCTCTACTAGGTACTTCTCATTAGCTTACAGGTAGACTGTATTGCTCCCATTCTAAGTATGAAATAAAATATAAAGTTTCACTTGAACCCACTTTCCCTGCCTGCTATTTACCTATTGTTTCCCTCCCATTTTACAGCAAAAATGACTTGTCTACCCTCCTTTCCTCCACTCCAATTCTCACTTAAACCCAATCCAATTAGGCTTTTGCTCCGCAGACACTGTGGTCATGGCATCCACATTGTTAACTCAGTGGCACACTTGACTTGGGATTAGTATTTGTCACAACTGCCCATGCTCTTCTCTTTCACTCACCTTCTTCCATTTTTCCTGACTTTCCTCATACCTCACTTTTCACCCCTTTTACAGCTTCCTTTGCTGACTCTTCCCTCCTTTTCTTTCCTTTCAGTGTTAAAGTGGCCCAGAGCTCACTGCATGTTCTTCTCCTATTTTCCCTTTGGGATCTCATTCATTCCCAGCGCTTTAAGTACTACTTCTGTGCCAGCAATTCTAAGATTTACATCTCCAACTCAGATTTTTCTCCTGAAATCCAGACTTGTATATATAATCACCAACATCACATCAGAATAAATGTCTAATCAATGATCCTTTCAGCAATACCTTTAAAATATTTCCAGAACCTGATTTTTTCTGACCACCTTCACTACTTCTCTCTTAGTCTAAAAGGCTACATTATCTCTCCTCTGATCTCTATAATATTTCCTAACTTGTCTTTCTGTTTTTACTTTGCCTCCTTCACAAGCTATTCTCAAGACAGTAGCCAAATAGATAACTAATAAGGACCTACTGTATAGCACAGGGAACTCTACTCAATACTCTGTAATGGTTTCTATGGGAAAAGAAGCTAAAAAAGAGTGGATATATGTATATGTATAACTGATTCACTTTGCTGTACACTTGAAACTAACTCAACATTGTAAATCAGCTATACTCCAATAAAAATTAAAAAAAAAAAAAAAAAAGACAGTAGCCGGAGTCATGTTTTAAAAAGCTAAGTGACTCCTCTCCTCAAAACCCTGCAATAGCTCCCCATTTTACTTCACGTTAATGCTAATGATCTTACGTTTGCTGCAAGGCCCATATGCCCTCAGTCCCCCACTTCAGACATCATCTTTTAAAATTATTTGCTTCATTCCTTTCCACTCAAGTGGCCACTTTCCTCTCCCTCTAACACTCTGGGAATATTCCTGCCTAAGAAATTTTGTTCCAAATGGGAAAATATATGACAAATAATTAATGTTTTTATTACACAAAAAGCATGGTCTACATTTTACATATAATTCATTATAAACTGAATAAAAAGCATCAAGCACAGCACTAAAATGGGCAAAGAATATGGACATATATGTCAGAAAGTATGAACTATAAACGAGCAATAAGCGTAAGTACGAGGGAACTGCTGATGGCAGTGTAATTTTAACAGTTTTGAGGGCTATTACACATTTTGTATCAGAACATTAAATTATTATTAATGCTCTTTTAAACAATAATTCATCAATTGATCTATGTTCAGGAAATAAAAAGCTATGGTCGTGAAGTTTTACACATATGCATTTTATCACACTTATTTATTTTAATTAAACACTGGAGAGATGGTAAACTATTAATTTTTATATAAATAGTAATATAAAGTATATTTAGTAGACACTCAAAATAATATTTTGAGGAATATTTAATGATTCAGGACAGGAAATGAAAATGCAGCATGCATGTGTTTATGTATTTATATGTGTCTGTGAGTGTGTGTATGTGTGTGCACCAGAGTAAAGAAAGAAAAATGCCAGTAATTATTTTCTCCAAGTAGTGCTACTAGAGTTTATTTAAAATGTATTCTTTACCCTTTGCTATATTTTCCATGTCTTATAAGATAAATATTAGTGGATTTCAGAATTTTATAATCAATGTTTTATAAATTAATCTGTGTTGTTTCATGTTTTGTGGTGTCAGAAACATAGGGTATGGCTGGTTCTAGACTTGAGTTAAAACTGAAAGGAGGAAATTTAAACTAGAGAGGGTAAATAAAAAACATCTTTAAGTCAGCAGATTTGTTTATTTTTAATCCTATGGAGATGTTATATAAAAAGGTTTAGAACAATAGACTTTTATTAATATTTATGTCCTATTATACTTACAAAGCATTTATATCTATTATCCAAGTTGATTTTCATAATACTTTGTAGTAAATATTTGCATTATAACGTCTTACCCAAAGTCATGCACACATTTATTCATTTACAATAGATTTTGAGTCCCTAGTATGTGCCGAATAAGTTTTATCTACCAGAATGCAGGAGTGAAGAAGACAGATCTATTCTGTGTGTCAAGCAACTTCAACAATGACAGACCCTGGATTCAAGCCCATCTTCTTGACCATAGGCTCATACTCTTTCACTACATTAAGTGTTTTTTGGTGATTTAATTTGAAGCTTTGATTTTTTTTCCTTACAGGTTTCTATTTGTCCTCTCACAAAGTAATTGATCTAAATCTCCACTTTGCAAATGAAATCCAGACTTTGTAAATAATTCAATTAAAATCTAAATTATCTGGGTGAAATATTTCTCTTCTATGTATCAGTTTGCTGGTGGCCACCTGCTTACACTGTACTTAGAAAGCTGCCAAACAAATATATCCTTTCCACTTGGTAAGAGGAAATAATTTCCAGGCCATCACCTTCCAAATTATGTTTCATCTTGGCATTAATTTTAATGAAATAATAATGTACTTGGCACCAGAATATCATCTACCATCCAAGGATCTCCAAGTATGTAACAAACATTAATTCAGTAGCACAATGGCTCTGTAAGAGAAAACACCATTATCACAATCCTGGAATTGAATAGATAGTTGAACAGGGAAAATAATGATGGGGAACCCATCTTGAACTAATCAGAAGGGAGTAGGCTGCTAACTTGAATACTTTCAGTTCATTACCTTACTCGAAGTAGAAAAAGGGTTGGGGATGAGCTGGGCCTGCTCAGAAGAAACCCCAAATTCTGAGATTGGGGTAAAACATCTCACCTCTTTACCTAGTTTAATATATGAATGCTCTGTGATAATAAATCTAAAAATATTTATGTTTGGTTGACAATTTCCTTTACCTGAAAGCACTAGATTTAAAATCACAAAAAAGCCTCTAACTCAAACCTAGTCCATAAAAGAAAGATGTTTCTAACGGAAGTTTTGCATACACAAATCAACTAATAAAAAATCATTATGGCTCCTGAAAATGACTCAAAACTGTCTTCTGAAATGACTTACATTTGCTCATGATATATAACATATTTTAAAATCTAACGTAAAGAACAAAGTTAACATTGCCATCAAAGGATGTCGTTATCTATAAATGAAAAATATGAAACAGGTTTTTTTCATTCCAGTAAAATGTTTTTGTGTTAGATGAGGCTGTTAATTGCTGGATAAGGAGATCACTTTGATCACTTGGCATGGTAACATTTGATCCTTCAGTATCCCAAAGTCAGTGATGCTCTCTATTCCAAACAGAAAGGGCCAGAAAATTAATTTCAATGTTATCTGCACCCAATAAATGTACTTATGAAAAAGATGTCTCATTCTGTTTATCACACAGCTTTGTTGTATTTAAGTTTATCTAACTTTAATAATTGTTAAACTTTGTGCACTTCCACTGAAAAAGATTTCACACAGTTTGCTGATTTGCAATTGGCAGTACCTTTCAAAGGTAAAGCTGTGAAGAAATATCAGAAGTAAGGGGCTAATGTTTTGCTCAGGAAATGTATTACATTTGCATTTCCTACAGCTCTTCTATTTTGTAGAGGTATATACTGTGTTTGTATGAAAGATGATTTTAGAATTACTTCTATCCTTTTAAGCATAAGTAGTTGAAAAATGGTGAATGAAGATGAGACTGGTCATTAAACTCTAGAATATGCAGAGAATGTCCTAGTGCATTTCAGCATTTGGATTATGTCATCCATAAAAATTAGTTTCTCAGTTATTCTGATTGCCTTTTCAAAAAATACTTGACAGCTGCACACTCTGTTAATATAAGAGTTCTTGGGAATGTGCATGTTTGCTTAGTTATAATGTAATAAAGTTAAGATCATTCTATTAAATACTAATTAGTTTACAGGGAATTCTAAATGCTTATTATGAGTTAATCTAATCCTTTAAAAAGAGAACTGTTAATGTTTTAAGTGTCACACTTAAAAATAGAAAAGTAAATTGATTTTTGCTTAAAAGTGAAATTACTGAAAATACATCACGTAACTGCTCTTTTTGAAATTTTTTTACCTGAAATTTTACTTTGCCTATATTTTTATTTCATCATTAATTTAGCTAAAACATTTGCACATATAAATCTATTATTTTAAGAGACTATTACTTAGTACTCAGGAGTATGAGTTTTGTGGAAAGAATGCTAGTAAAGAGGAGTTAATATATTTTTCTTGTTTAAACTATTAATACTAATACTTAATATTTATTAAGCAATAAGCTCTTATTAGGCATGTGGTAGATGCTTTCTAAGTATGTGCTCATTTAATCCTAAGAATTCTGTGATATAGGCACTGTACTACAGTTAACATTATATTTTATTATATTTATATATTATTATATTTACCCAAAGCTACAACAAGTAAGTGGCAGATGTGTGCTGTGAACACAGTACTGGATTGTGTCTTACTAAGTAAATGGAGTCCATGAGGCATTTCAGTCATGAGAATAGGGACCATGGATAGTTCCACTCCCCTGCAGCCAATGGATTTAAAACTGAAAATATTACTCTGGTTTTCAATATTTGATATAGAAATCTTAGGTCTGGACTGTAAGACAAAGGTGATAGTGTCTGTATTGTAAAATGGCTGATAAATTTGGGTAAATATAATATTGATATTTTATCTTAGTAATTATATTTTCCAATGTTATTTATACACTATTAAGCCAAATATCTCTCTGTTCCTAGGTTCTCAGGAAGAAACATTTTCTGGATTTACAGTATAAAATGCCCCCCCGCCATGATCACATATTTCTTTCATAAGCAGACCTGGATAAATTGATCACAATGGTGGCATGCTGTGGAATAATTATAATTGGTCATCTAGACTAAAAAATATAGCCAGAATGATATTCTACACAGTGTAGCTAGGCTACAGATGCTAAGTTTAAAGGCTGTTGCAATTGACTTTAGGGTTATAATTACAATAGCCAAATTCTATGCAATACATATGAATCCTACAGAAAAACTCTAGAGCATTCAAAATAATATTAAATGCTTCCACAGAACAGTGCTACATACAATCATAAATAAACTAAGAGGCGATATTGTGACAACCGGCAAATTATGTCACCGGCCCGTGTGTCAGCATATTAGAACAGAGCCACTCTGCTGTGACCCGTGTCCAAAGCTGGCTCATTCTGCCTGCAACACAGTCTTTTAATTCTTACACACATCATCTCACACATAACACTTTCTGGTTGGTACTAAGGGTGGCTTTTCTTACGTGCTGCCTAATTTTTTTTCCCTTTCATTTTTAAAAGATTCTTTGAATAATATTATATTTTGTAAGTAGTATCTACAGGTTTGATTCAAGTAGAATGGATCAGCATTTCTCAGGAAAAACCTAAGTTGCACAAAGCAAAATGTTGCTTGGTGATACAATTTTCTTAATTTGAGATACTAAAGCTATGATTGGATATAATTAGTATTTTTCAACATTACTCCATTTGAGAATAAGAACATAGTCTTGATGAAATATCTCAGGCCTAAGTTTTAGTTTCTATAGGGTAGCTTTTAAACAAAATATAATCATGGTATTGGTTTAAGCTTTGCAGTATATACAACCATTACTCGAGTGTAATCTAACAAAAATAATATTGAATTTATAAGTCAGTAGAGTTCTTATTTCGATGGCCGATTTACTACACAATTTCAGAAATCATGTTCTGTTGATGCTTCCCAAACTAAATAATATTTCTGTACAATTCTTCTGAAAATTAATAAGCAAATGAAAAAGGAGGAGTTGGAGAAGGAACAAAGTATGTATGATATAATCTATATAAAAGATATTATTTTCATTCCTTTTTACCACCAGTGAGGAACTAGGTACACAGAGAAGCTACATAACTCCCCCAAAGTCACACAGGCAATGGAACTGAGATTTGAACCCTCATGATCTGATTCTAGAATCTATGTTCTTAACTACTATGATATGTCACACCTTTCTATAACTTTGGAAAATACTGCTATCCTAACACCTTACCTTTATAGTTCTGTGAAATCTTTTGAACACACGAATCTACTGATCCAGAGATGGAATATTTGTTTTAAATTACTTTTTTTTGCTTATAGGGATGGAACTGCAATGTCCATTCACATACTTGTAATCCTTTATGGTGAAAACATACACTAGCAAGATAATCTACGGGTGTGCTACAATCTTGACCACTCAGGTGCTTGGTCAACTGAAATAAACACAGGAAACACTTGAGTTCAGAATGAAGCAGGATATCTTCAATTCTGAGCCCTCACAATTTTCTGGAATTAGTATAGGGACTCTAAGGTTAAAATAATTGCTTCAGTTATGTGAATGGTCTATGGTAAGGGTTGACTGATATATCTATGTATTGGAAGATATATAATAAAAACCTTTTCACCCTATTTACTGGCACCTACAAATGCCAAGGGCTGTGCTCTGCCCTGGGTGGTGTAATGTGGATACTCCTTGTCCTCAGGGAGTTTACAGTTTAATAGGGCGAGGCAAGCATTTAACAGATGTGCAGCATCTGTCTAAAAGGGGAAGTACAGATTGCTGAGGGAGTAACCCCAACTTGGGAGAGCTAATTCAGTCTAGGATGTTCAGGGAGTCAAGAGGACTGGGATCTGAAGAAAACAATTATCAGCTAAATAGATTTGTGAGTGTGGTAGAGGTAGAAAAAGGAGAGTGTTCCGAACATGTGGTATAATACTCCCAAGGACTGCAGAACAGAATATGGAAGGAAGGTTCTTCAAAGTGTGTGAGGATTCTTGAAAGATAATCCAGCAGTAGATGGTTGAGTGCTTGAAATCTAGCTATGCTCAGTCAGAAACCTTGGTGCCTCGTACACCCTTCTGCAAAGGACGGAGGAGCTTTAGAAACAGGCCTGAAGGTGGCCATGGCTGTAAGATGACGGAAGTCCTCTTGCCTGCTTTTACTCTGTCTTGGGCTCCTGATTGCCCAGAAGTCCCTTGTTTCTACTGTTTGGCAGCACCCAAGAGGGGAAACCAGTCTGAGCTGTGACTGCACTTACAGCACTCCTTTCCGCTGCCTCATCCTGCAGCCTCTCCCACTCCTGAGACCTTCCCTGTCTTCATGTCGTTACCTGGCATGATGTAGCACAGCTGATCGTTCAAGAGGAAAGCCGAACCGGTACCCTAGGGTCAGAAAATTTACCTTTCAAATATTGCTTTTGGCTTGTTCCAAGTACAGAATCAATCTACGTGTGCGTACACACACACACACACACGTAAGAGCTAAAAAGACCTGTTGTATAGTATTCTAAAAAGAAGGAGAACAGATCATGTTTATGAGGAAACTAAATAGTCTCTCTTCAAGTATTTAGGATCCATGGACATAAAGAAAGCAAACTTGAATCCAGAAATTAGTTAGGCATATAGTTTTTCTTGTTTTTGCTTTTCTGTGTTTCTCCTATTTTTCACCTGGGCACACTACAAACACTACCATCCTGACCTTTACTGCAGCTAGATGTGGCTACAAAACTAAGTTACAATCAAAGTAATGGGAAGGGAGTGGTATGTGCCTACCTCTAGGACAGACCTTTAAAATCTCCTGTGAGCACTCTTCCATGTTCTAAACCCTCCCCTTCTTTTTTCGTTGTTGTTGCCGTTACCTAGAATAGAGAGGCCATGTGTTGAAGACTGAAGAGTTTCTATTAGTCTGGGACTCGAAATGAATGCAAAAATGCAAGAACCCCCATCCCAACACTACAACTGCTACAAATATACATCTTTTCTCACTGACTTGGAACATCAGCCTTAGACTCTTAGATAAGAGAGAAATACACTGTCTTTTGCTTAAGTCTGTAACATTTTGTGTATATTTGTTACTGTAGCTTACCTTACCCCACCTGGCACAGAATCTCTAAATTCTCATTCTGTATTTATGAAACATATTATATTACAGGTAAACAAAACTTTGTATCCTGTTAGTATGATTCACTTACTTCTTGATCAAATAAACTCATTTGATAAGATCAAAAATTAACCCATTGTATATTTTTTCTTTATAGCTAATAACATTTTACACTTTACAAGCAAAACCTAAAAGTATTAGTAATACCATTATTAACCTCCAAAGAATGTTTCATTTTAATGGAGAGTTCTTTTAAAGTACCACGTCTTGGTTGAAGTGCCCTAATATTCTTAATCATGTAGTTCAAATATGTGAAAATTAAGTTCTTGTAATACTTCTCTATAACTCTTAAAATAATGACTCAAAATGATAAAACCCTAATTTGGACCTGAAATTTTCTCTATTTCAACACATATAAGTATGCCAAACTTTAGGGCATTCTTCTGAAGCACAGTTATCAAAGTTTTTCACATAAGATTTTAAACATTTTAAAAATGTAAAACCTATTAATGAACCATAGTCCTGTATATTCTTAAAATATCTTTGCAGCTAATTGGAAAATTATTAATAAGGGTCATGATTCTAAAGTTACTAAAATTTCCCAAGATGTTCTGGAAGAGCTCTGATTTATCAAACCGTATATGCCAGGAACATTCAAGGTCAAGGTCCCTGGCAGCCTTTGGTCTAGAGCTATGCATATAAAGGAGTCCTGTGGGGTTCCACTATATAAGCCAAGGCAAATTTCTTCTCATTTCACTATCTTACTTTTTGTGTAGATAATAAAAAATCAAAACAAAAAACGTCCCCCAAATTCTTTTTTGGTTAGCCATGACCAAAATACTAAAATACTTAGAGGGATCTTCTATCAAAGCAGACCTTTATAAATGCCACTTTCCTGCAAAAAGTTTGTGCACTAGTTAGATTCACATACAATTTAAAAATTGGAACTAGGCCTTCTTATACACTAAATTCTATTGCTTTTCTCTTAAGTCAGTGGTTTCTTGTGCTTTTAGTGTAACTTGTTACAACTCATCTAAGCCAGTTTTTTTAATGCCATCCAATTTCTTCTCATATCTTGAACTGAGATTAGGACCAGAAGTATCTTGGTGCCTACAAATTTTGAGAATCTATTTTATTTTTTTAATTCAGAAAAAGGTAGTTATAGGAATCGCAGAAAAGTAGAGAAGGCAGCGCGGGTTCTCATGATCTGTTTATGGAATCAAGCACCCATTATCCATTCTTCACCAGTAACTCTTGAGTCAAGGATTATCTCAGTTTGAAACTACCCCCTGAACTTCAGCAAATACATATCCATCCATACATGCATGCATATACAAACAACCAAAGATGCTCAGATAGCAGTAATAAGCCAATACTTAGCAAATAGTTTAAATCAAAAACTGTTACTTTTTTCTTTTAATATTTGTCTCCTTTTTGTGTTAAAGAACAGTGAACAGCATAGTATCATGATTATTAGCTTCAGGAAGAGAATAAAAATGTGAGGAGATATTACTTCTATACTATGGGTTGATCACAGTCATTGAAACTATGTGAGTTGTGATTATTGGAAGCAAAATAGGGATTCTGCTTGCAGGTGGCAGATGGGACACATGCATTTATTACTCCCTTCTACCTACTTTCAATTCAATTCCTTTGAATTATCAGAGAGGATATTTATTTTAAATATATAATAGCAATAAAACAAGAAATGGTAAAGGTAACAAAAACTAGTAGAAAAACAGATGAGATCATATTTGGAAAATAAAAAGTAGCTATAAGCCATAATAGGCACAAAACAGAACTGTTCCATAGATAATAACAGGCTTTGCCATGGAATCTACTGAGAAACTCTAAGTTTAGAAACAACTAAAAGTCAGCTGAGTATAAGTTCTTAATTGAAGGACTGCTTGAGAAATAGATCAACCACTCATGGCTATAGGAATAGCTGTACTGTTATGTTTACCTCTAGGTAAACTCCTAAACTCAAAGTGATGGGGACTTCTTCCATGGTTATTGGGGTCAGAGAGAGAAAGAGCAGCAAAGCTTAATATAAATCTGTATTTTCACAATAAATATGGAGGAGTAATGAGTGAGAAGGAGAAAGGTCAGCTCCACTGCTGAAACACACTACAACGTTCACAGTCCAATGTAAAGCCCTGCTCAACTTGGTCATTATAGGGGTCACCAGCTGGATCCCTATTTCCACAACCTGAAGGAAAACTGGCAAGCCATCTAAAACAATATATTTTAAAGTAGCTTGGAAGTATTATTACAAGTAAACAGATACATGTGCCTTGTCTATACTTCTGGGTATCTACCCTGGAGACATTTTGTACATGTGCACAGATATATATGCACATGGATACTGATTTTAAATTTAATAGTGGAGGAAATGGAAACAGCACAAATGTTTATCAATAGGACACCAACAAACATACATACATCCATACAAACCAAAACCATCCAGTCATTAAAAATCATGCCGCGTGGAGATGGAAATAAGAACAGTGAAAATACGTATCTTGATTGAAGGGTTCGTTACATGGGTGTATACATTTGTCAAAGGTCATCAAACTGTTCTCTCTACATTTTAGTGAATGCAATTATATGCCTCTAACTCTTAAAGCTAACAGAGAAGCCATCATGAGTTTTGTTGAGATGTGTTAGGACACAGAAATAGGAAATCTGAAACCAAAATATTTTGTAAATATTTAGACTTTACCATTCATAGGGGTGTTTATGATACTAAGGAGGAACAAATGAAAAATATGACAGAGATGAGCAAAGACTTCTCCTACCCCAATAAAGCAGAGGCAATGACTGTTTTGATATGACTACCTAAGAATGATTAATTAATCACTGGTTCTCAAACTTGGTTGCTCATTAGAATCTCCTGTGAGCTTTGAAAAAACTACTGATACCTGGGTCCCATACCCAGAAACCTGGTTTAATTGGTCTGGGCTATTACCTGGGCATCAAGGGTTTTAAAAGCCTCCCAGGTGATATTAACATGCAGCAAGTTTTAGGAGCCACTATTTAGTCATTCTCAGACTGAGAACTACTGAATTAATAAATATCCTTTCTTCATCTGAAGCCAATGGAATGAAACTCATTTACCTAAAGTAACACAAAAATGGCTTTAGAAGCATTTGAAGTATTTCAGATTACTATTTATCTATGTCAGCAGTAGGTGCTGCTGACATAGATAAATTGTTTAATACACAGTCTGTTAAAACGTGAGTGTGGGGAACCGTCTTTACATGCTACTTAACTTAATGATATGAACTTTGCTAAAGAAGCTACCTAAGATGAATAAAGAATACCACTTCCTCTCAATCAGTGGATTTGTCTCATTCTATCTTAGCCCCTCTGGTATTGTCTACTCTGGCACAAAGATACTGACAGGGACATGAACTGGAACAGAGAATATGGGTTTTTAGACTCTGCTTCCACCATTCTGGATCACATATTATGACTGAACTATGCAAATGGAAGAGAAGAATGCCTGCTGACCATCTCTGAAACCTTCCTTTGATAACCTCACACTAACATCTAAATATGAGGAACCTCTGAGCATCCGTTTGCAGTGTTCTGGCTGTTGGTTGGGTCTTCTTCACAGAAGCACTATTAAGAAACAGTCTGCCATCCCCAGGGACCAGTTAACAATGAGAGGATATGCAGACAAGCATGTTTGATGACCAACTCTAAATCTTTTCTAGAAGGAATGAGGGCAGATTCCAATTACTGAGCCAGAAGGAGCCCTATTCTTGCCTGTTCTCTAGCCAACAACTCTGTGTGCCCAATCACAGCGATTTATATCCATGATGGAAGGACTAAACTCACAGGGGAAAGATAATCTTATCGAGTCAAAGCCAAATGTAGATAAGCTGATTATCACGGAAGGTTTGAAGCAAGAGAAACTGGATACAGAACTCTAAACGTTTCTTGTTATCAGCAAATGTGCACAGCAGCTGCTGGTAATCACCAATCACAATAAGCAGATAGACAGAAAAGGGGAAAATATTGTGGATGCACCCAAATTCCAAATCTCGGCACCTAACTGAATTTAGTGCAGAGCATCAGCATGAATTCAAATATGTGTGAATCATGGTAATCATGCGAAGTGCTAAATCACACATTTCCTGATTTATCCAAGCTTCCAAAAACAGTATATTCTGTGTGCCACAATTTGTACTAAGCTTTTTAGGGTCAAACTTCTAGCGTCACACCACACACACACACTCTTCCCAACAATGTGCTTTGCTATAGCATTATATAGCAATTATCATATTCAAAGAAATAAAGCATTTGGATGTGTGAATCAAAGATACTGACAAGAACTTTCATCAACATCAATTTAACAAAAAGAAATTCAAAGAACTATATATGTATGTTTGTGTTTGTATATGTATGTTTATCTATCCATCCATTCACACACACACACAAGCATCCAACCTGAAAATATCCAATATTTATTTTATTAAACAGCAATAGGCCCAATCTCATGGAGTTTATTATGCAGTTAGGACAGGTTAAAACACAGAGGGGAAATTAAGCACATTAAGGTAAACCTGAGGAATTCTTGTGGTGTTGGAACTGTTCCGTATTTTGACTGTGGTGGTGATACACAAACCTACACCTGTGGTAAAATTGCATAGGACCATACACACACACACACACACACACACACACACACACACACACACACACACACACACAGTCCAATAAATCTGAGTAGATCTGAGTAATATCAGTAGATTACATCAATGTTAGTAACCTGGTTGTAATATTATGCTTTGCAAGACATTACCATGGGGGGAAACTGGATAAAGGGCACACAGGTCTCTCTGTATTATTTCTTACTGCTGCCTATGAACCTACAATGATCTCGAACTAAAAGGTTTACTTGAGATAAAACTGAAATGCAAAGTGATAAGTGCTAAGATTAAAAAAAAAGCACAAGTTGTTATGGGGGCACATAATAGGGCTATATAATCTAGATTGGTAGGTTAAAGAGATTTAGTAGAATGAAATTAAGCAATTGCAAGTTAAAGAAGTCCAGGAATAAAGATTAGTTTATGCGAACAATGTAGTTTAGTCTAAAACATTATTTCTGAGTATTGTTCGGTAATTTTAAATATTTTCCAGGTGAGAGAAAAGAGATTCTATTGGAGAGGGAGTTAGTTGCCAGTTCTTTAAGGAATGTGTGATTACATTAATGTTTATGGGTCCAAAGTTTAAAAGATATGTGAATCCCTTTAAATCTTGTATCTAGAGACACTAACATGATCTAACAGCAGGGTCGTGAAGGTCATGGATGAGGCTAACCTATGTTGCATGAGCAACATAAACAGGTGCAAAAATTCAAGACAGAGTGCCTGTCACAAACTGAGAACTGGACAAATATGGGTTGAATGTAAAAGGAGACAGTGGTAGTAGAGATGGTAAAGAGGGGAAGCGTAGCCTTGACTATCCTTTGGATATAGATAGTGTAGGAGACAAAGTTATTAAACTCAGGAAGGGATCACTCCAGGGTTACAGGTATGAGTTTTAAGTGTTTAATTGTACCATTTATTTCCACATGAATACAAATAAGTGTCAGCTTGTAACTCCTTTTCTTCTTTTTCCTTCTCCTTTCTTTAATGAAATAGTGTAATCTACCTTGTATTTTACACTGGAAAAATGTGTTGGAAAAATTGAGTGGACGTCAAAGGTTACCAGGGGACAAGATAAGCAATTCCAGTTCTTTTTGTCTATAGCATCTCAAACCATGCTGTGTCCTCCCCAAATAGTAAAATTGTATTACATTTTTATTTCACTTTGGAAAGAGATGCACACTACACTTTTTGTTGCAAATATTCAAATAATATTCTCGTACTGGGAATCAATATTGTAATAATCACCTGGACTATATAAGCAGTGACCCTCAATAATTTGCAGTGCTTTGAAGGCTGCCAAATAGGTGGCAAAAACACTACTTTTAACTTCAAGATAACAGACTGTATTTCTTTTATGATATCCCTGCAGTGGTGAAAATGGAAGTTATTGACTCTGGGAACTCAGCCTACAGTGCTGTTAATCACTGTATTGCTATTAATTGATTTCCTTAAGAGTGAGCCAGACCCAGCAGGACACTACTTATTAGACCTCTCTCCCACTTGTAATGCAGTGCTTTTAATACCGCATGCAGAGTTTTCAGAGTGAAATGTTTGGTTTTCTGAACAGAGGTACCTTTGTATGGAACAAATAAGAACCAGTCAGTTTAAGCTATATAGTGATACATTGATCCTTTGAAAGGGAGAGACTTGAATTGTTCTTCTTTCCTCTGTCTGCATTATCACAGGTAAATAATTTGAAACTATGCATTGAAATATTCAGTTCAGTCATGTTTGTATTGCAATATGTGCAGAAACCTCAAGATCTTTTATTATTTTGAAATAATACCTAGGGACCCCACTACTTTGTCCAACATACCTAGAAAAATCATTTTGTCCAAAAAGGCACCCCAAGTTTCTAGAAACTAGAAGCTAAAAGATATTCTTTTTTTTTTTTTTTTCCAAAATCCATAACCGGCAGTGGAGAGCATGAGGTTAGATATTAAACAAAACTAAGATTCAGAAGGAAAAATTTATAATCTATATTCAAAGTAATAGAACACTATGCTGACATGAATATATTTATGGGTATATTTAAACAATGAACATATGTCTATCTTAACTAGGCAAAATTGGAGGACTATTATCTAATACATTAGAAAGTTTGATTGATCATTTTGCCCTTTTTCTTAATAGACTATTACAGCAGTAGACAAAGGAAGAAATAAAGTGCCCAGCTAATCGATCAGTATCATATTGGAAAGGTCAAAATAGAATTGTACATTACTACTGTCAGAAATATATAAAACATTAACGTTTCCATACCATAGTCTCATCACAAAAATTGTAATGGAGACTGAAAAAGACACAATATTCGTCCATTCTTATGACTAAAATAGCTATTAAGTTGGAAATGGAATGGCATAAATCTAATCTCAGGAGAGGTGCTGACTGGAAGAAAATACTACGGAGCCATTCCTTTCTTTTGTAGGATCTTGAGTTCTCACTCAAGCCATCCTATATGTACTCAGATGTTTTTTCCACAAGAAACCCTCAAAGTGACATATGTGTACTCATGACTTACAACATCTCTGTTAGAAATAGGCAAAGGCATACATCAAAAGCAAATAATACATTTAGTAAGTAATAAAATATAGAAATAATAAATATAACTATTAAGAAGGTCAATTAAGAATTACATTTTGCATCTTGTTAAATTAATGCAGTATAGGAACTTGAGAAGAATTAATGTAAATATTCTGTGAATAGCTTCAAGTTTAATAGATTATGATATTTTTAAACATACCTTCTAACCATTACCTATGTAGTTGTGTTACACAGAAACAAATGTGAAAATTACCATATTTACTTTGTATTAAAACAGACTTTGTATTGTATTTTGTGGGATTAAAAAAATGGTAATATGTGCATAAGGTATACACACGTGTACACATACACCAAACCATAAATCGTATTATTTAATATGCCAAATAGGACAAAACTAGCATAAAAAACAGAGCATAGATTTTGAGAGAGATGAATTTTAAGATGCATTAAAAATGTGAGGCTCTTCTTAGCTTCGAAGACAATTTGTGTTTTTTTTCTGCCTCCTGGCAGTTCAGCTTAAGTTGAAATTTATACAGCAAATACCTTATCATAATTCCTACCTCTGAAGAAACTCAGTAATGATACTTGCACTGGAGGCTTCATTGTTATTTTAAAACACTCTTACTTTGGAAAAAATTAGATGTTAAACTCAGCATAATTGCTGAAGACACAATATTTATGAAAAAGAAAACTTTCAGAAAAGTTTTTGTTTTGGGGGAAAAAGATTATATTATCAACTTGGCATTAAAAATCAAATGTAAGTCAACAAATATTTGAACACCTATTAAATACAGCACAGTTTGTTATGAAAGACACATAATAAGCAAAAGGGAATCCTCAAGTAGTTTATAATCCAGTACAGACATAATAAAAAGCTGAATATCATAAATACTACAAAAGACATTAAATTATGCAATGAGGGAAGTTTGTGGGAAAAATATCAGAAAATGCTTCAATGAGGATATAAATAGGGCTTCACAAGCAGAAATGTCAGAGGAAAAAACTTGAGGTAGATACTCGAAATGAGGAAATAAAAAAGAAACTATGCCAGAAAAAGAGGGGGGGGGTAGTGTTTGAAGAAACTGAGCAATCCAGATACATTAGAAAATAGTTTAAGCACCTAAATAGGTACTGGGATATGAAGGCTGAAAGTATGATTGGCTCACATTGTCAACAGGCTGCATATCAAGCTGAATATGCTAGATTTTACTTGATAGGAAATGAAGAAACTGAAACTTTTTGAAGTATGTGTATGAATAAGAAAGTTTAATTTAGTAATTGTCTACAGAATGACTTGTGACACTTTTCCAACTCATTTGTTTATTTATTTATCTGTGGAAGTAAATTTTTAATGGCTGGTTAATTATATCACTACATTTTTATTGCAAATAGTACTCATTTAAGCACTTAAAAATGGAAGGTGTACAAAGATTAAATTAAGACACCGTAAATTGACTAAAGATTTGTTTTTTATATAAATAAAGGTCATGACCACACCGTTGACATGTAATACTGTTATAATACAACAATTAAACTTGTGAGTCTACAACAGAAGTCATCTGTAGTTAAGCAAGAAACAAAGTTGAAAAAGACCATGTTAAAACAAAACTACTGGGATTTACAGGTCGGGATTGGAAGTACCAACAAACAGATTCACTCAGCCCCTGAGTATTTCAAGTTTTACAGTACACATTAAAAATGATTTCTTCCATCAACACTATAAATTCAAACTGTCAGATGTTTATGCATTTTGCAAGTTACACTGATTGAATTGCTTACATGGGAGCGGGGGTCAGAACACCTCCCAATTTGAAGTTTACATCACCCATATGCTAACACAAACACAACTTGTTCCGTTTCCTTCCCTCCTCTCTCCCCCCAACAAAGAAGGCAGGATTTTTTGTTTCTTTTAGGTAATTGTTTTAAAGGATTTGTGATGATCAAGCTGAACGTCTGAAATTCAGTAATATTTAACTCTTAGACAACTAAGAGGTTAAAGATGGAAAATAATTTCTCCTAACACTAAGTTAGAAAATCATTTGCATCATACTGTAAACAAGGAAGCAATGTAAAGCGACAAAAACCTGTCCCCAGTACAAAATTGAAAAAATCTAAATTTCAAATCAGCAGAACTGGTCTACTTCCATGTTGACTATGTGCCACAATATAAGTGTGAGCTCCATAAACGCATAGCTAATGTAGGTAGTCTTCCACTGTGGCAAAAGCACAGGATCCAATTCCTGATCTAGCCATCAGTCCTAGACACTGTGTGGCCTGTCCCATGGCTAGGGCAAGTGGAGGTTGCTTTGGCAGATTGTGGGTTTCTAATATTGCACTGTTAAGAGCTGAGCACACAGGAAAAATGACACTTTTCCAACTCTATTTTTCAAAGGCTTTTATGTAGATTACAGAGTACTGACTCCTAAAATTGAGTTTATCACTTTATCCATACACCTCACACGGCACCACCAATGCACTCATTCACAGAGGTTGGTATAGTGTTTGACACCCAAAAGGGAAGCAAAAAATGCTTTCTGAATGACTGAAAGAATAATATGTATAGAGATGACTAAACTAGTTTGAAGACTAATTTTCTAATCAAGTAGAAATCAAGGCATGAAATAGGACATGGCACTGGTAATGAAAACAAAGAATGAGTTTTAAAAAAATCGAAGTTGATTCTAAGGTTTTGATCGGGAGGACTTTAAAGAATGGAGAACAAGTCATCAACCTACAAGTGTTAAAGGCAAAGAGTTTACAAATAGTGGGGGCACTGGTGTTTGGGGACATGTTAAATTTCAACAGCAAATGAAAGACTGAGGTGAAGTTAGGTAGAATAAAGTCATAATCATAGGACAGGACTTCTAGAAACAGGTAATATCTAGAGGTGAGGTTTTGTCAATACTCAACAATATAGAGATGATTAAAACAATGGAAGTATCAAAGTATAGAAACTATAAAGAGAAATTCAAAGATGTTCACATTTAGAAAGCCTACATTTAAATGAAAAATGGTAAGCAAGGTAAATAGAGAAGTGAGACTGCAGAACAAAGTTATTTGGACTGATACAAAAAAGATTCAGACGATGTTGCTGCTGAAAATGGAAACAGTAATATGACTTTTAGCTTCTACTATATGCTAACCACTCTGCCAGTTATTTTTAATGATTTTCAGATTTAATCCCCAGAACATGTGTATGATGTCTATATTATAATTTTTCCTTTTTTTGTTTAAATATAGGGAGAGTGTTGCCCAGAAAGTTTAGAGGAAGGGATGACATCAGAATTCAAAAAAGATTTTTTTTTGAATTTTATTTTTTTATACAGCAGGTTCTTGTTATCTATTATACCTATTAGTGTATATATGTCAATCCCAATCTCACAATTCATCCCACCACCACCATGCCCTCCCCACCTCTTTCCCCCCTTGGTGTCCATACTGTTGTTCTCTACGTCTGTGTCTCTATTTCTGCCCTGTAAACTTTTTCATCTCTACCATTTTTCTGGGTTCCACATATACGTGTTAATATATGATATTTGTTTTTCTTTTTCTGACTTACTTCACTCTGTATGACAGTCTCTAGATCCATCCACGTCTCTACAAATGACTTAATTTCATTCCTTTTTATGGCTGAGTAATATTCCATTGTATATACGTACCACTTCTTCTTTATTCATTCGTCTGTCGATGGGCATTTAGGTTGCTTCCATGATCTGGCTACTTTAAATAGTGCTGCAATAAACATTGGGGTGCATGTGTCTTTTTGAATTATGGTTTTCTCTGGGTATATGCCCAGTAGTGGGATTGCTGGGTCGTATGGTAGTTCTATTTTTAGTTTTTTAAGGAACCTCCATACTGTTCTCCATAGTGGCTGTATCAATTTACATTCCCACCAACAGTGCAAGAGGGTTCCCTTTTCTCCACACCCTCTCCAGCATTTGTTGTTTGTAGATTTTCTGATGATGTCCACTCTAACTGGTGTGAAGTGATACCTCATTGTAGTTTTGATTTGCATTTCTCTAATAATTAGTGATGTTAAGCAGCTTTTCATGTGCTTCTTGGCCATCTGTATGTCTTCTTTGGAGAAATGCCTATTTAGGTCTTCTGTCCATTTTTTGATTGGGTTGTTTGTTTTTTTAATATTGAGCTGCATGAGCTGTTTATATATTTTGGAGATTAATCCTTTATCTGTTGATTCGTTTGCAAATATTTTCTCCCATTCTGAGGGTTGTCTTTTCGTCTTGTTTATGGTTTCCTTTACTGTGCAAAAGCTTTGAAGTTTCATTAGGTCCCATTTGTTTATTTTTGTTTTTATTTCCATTACTCTAGGAGGTGGATCAAAAAAGATCTTGCTGTGATTTATGTCAAAGGGTGTTCTTCCTATGTTTTCCTCTAAGAGTTTTATAGTGTCTGGTCTTACACTTAGATCTCGAATCCATTTTGAGTTTATATTTGTGTATGGTGTTAGGGAGTGTTCTAATTTCATTCTTTTACATGTAGCTGTCCAGTTTTCCCAGCACCACTTATTGAAGACACTGTCTTTTCTCTATTGTGTATCCTTGCCTCCTTTGTCATAGATTAGTTGACCATAGGTGTGTGGGTTTATCTCTGGGCTTTCTATCCTGTTCCATTTATCTATATTTCTGTTTTTGTGCCAGTACCATATTGTCTTGAATACTGTAGCTTTGTAGTATAGTCTGAAGTCAGGGAGTCTGATTCCTCCAGCTCCGTTTCTTTCCCTCAAGACTGCTTTGGCTATTTGGGGTCTTTTGTGTCTATACAAATTTTAAGATTTTTTGTTCTAGTTCTGTAAAAAATGCCAATGGTAATTCGATAGGGATTGCATTGAATCTGTAGATTGCTTTGGGCAGTATAGTCATTTTCACAATATTGATTATTCTAGTCCAAGAACATGGTATATCTCTCCATCTGTTTGTGTCATCTTTGATTTCTTTCATCAGTGTCTTATAGTTTTCTGAGTACAGGTCTTTTACCTCCCTAGGTAGGTTTATTCCTAGGTATTATATTCTTTATGTTGCAATGGTGAATGGGATTGTTTCCTTAATTTCTCTTTTTGATCTTTCATTGTTAGTGTACAGGAATGCAAGAGATTTCTGTGCATTAACTTTGTATCCTGCTACTTTACCAAATTCCTTGATTAGCTCTAGTAGTTTTCTGGTGGCATCTTTAGGATTCTCTATGTATAGTATCATGTCATCTGCAAACAATGACAATTTTACCTCTTCTGTTCCAATTCATATTCCTTTTATTTCTTTTTCTTCTTTGATTGTCATGGCTAGGACTTGCAAAACTATGTTGAGTAATAGTGGTGAGAGTGGACATCCTTGTCTTGTTCCTGATCTTAGAGGAAATGCTTTCAGATTTTCACCATTGAGAATGATGTTTGCTGTGGGTTTGTCGTATATGGCCTTTATTATGTTGAGTTAGGTTCCCTCTATGCCCACTTTCTGGAGAGTTTTTATCATAAATGGGTGTTGAATTTTGTCAAAAGCTTTTTCTGCATCTATTGAGATGATCATATGGTTTTTATTCTTCAATTTGTTGATATGGTGTATCACATTGATTGATTTGCGTATATTGAAGAATCCTTGCATCCCTGGGATAAATCCCACTTGATCATGGTGTATGATCCTTTTAATGTGTTGTTGGATTCTGTTTCCTAGTATTTTGTTGAGGATTTTTGCGTCTATAGTCATCACTGATACTGGTCTGTAATTTTCTTTTTTTTGTAGTATCTTTGTCTGGTTTTGGTATCAGGGTGATGGTGGCCTCATAGAATGAGTTTGGGAGTGTTCCTTCCTCTTCAATTTTTTGGAAGAGTTTGAGAAGGATGGGTGTTAGCTCTTCTCTAAATGTTTGATAGAATTCACCTGTGAAGCCATCTGGTCCTGGACTTTTGTTTGTTGGAAGATTTTTAATTATAGTTTCAATTTCATTACTTGTGATTGATCTCTTTATGTTTTCTATTTCTTCCTGGGTCAGTCTTGGAAGGTTATACCTTTCTAAGAATTTGTCCATTTCTTTCAGGTTGTCCATTTTATTGGCATAGAGTTGCTTGCAGTAGTCTCTTAGGATGCTTTGTATATCTGCGGTGTCTCTTGTAACTTCTCTTTTTTTATTTCTAATGTTACTGATTTGAGTCCTCTCCCTCTTTTTCTTGATGAGTCTGGCTAATGGTTTATCAATTTTGTTTATCTTCTCAAAGAACCAGCTTTAGTTTTATTGATCTTTGCTATTGTTTTGTTTCTAATTCATTTATTTCTGCTCTGATCTTTATGATTTCTTTCCTTCTACTAACTTTGGGTTTTGTTTGTTCTTCGTTCTCTAGTTCCTTTAGGTGTAAGCTTAGATTGTTTGAGATTTTTCTTGTTTCTTGAGGTAGGCTTGTATTGCTATAAACTTCCCTCTTAGAACTTTTACTGCATCCCATAGGTTTTGGATCATTGCGTTTTCATTGTAATTTGTCTCTAGGTATTTTCTGATTTCCTCTTTGATTTCTTCAGTGATCTCTTGGTTATTTAGTAATGTATTGTTTAGACTCCATGTGTTTCTGTTTTTTACGTTTTTTTTTCCCTGTAATTGATTTCTAATCTCATAGCATTGTGGTCGGAAAAGATGCTTGATATGATTTCAGTTTTCTTAAATTTACCACGGCTTGATTTGTGACCCAAAATGTGATCTGTCCTGGAGAATGTTCTGTGTGCACTTGAGAAGAAAGTGTAATCTGCTGTTTCTGGATGGAATGTCTTTTAAATATCACTTAAATCTATCTGGTCTATTATGTCATTTATAGCTTGTGTTTCCTTGTTAATATTCTGTCTGGAGGATCTGTCCATTGGTGTAAGTGAGGTGTTAAAGTCCCCCACTATTACTGTGTTACTGTCGATTTCCTCCTTTAGAGCTTTTAGCAGTTAGCTTATGTATTGAGGTGCTTCTATGTTGGGTGCATATATATTTATAATTGTTATATTTTCTTCTTTGCATTGATCCCTTGATCATTATGTAGTGTCCTTCCTTGTCTCTTGTAACATTCTTTATTTTAAAGTCTATTTTATCTGATATGAATATTGCTATTCCAGCTTTCTTTTGATTTCCATTTGCAAGAAATATCTTTTTCCATCCCCTCACTTTAAGTCTGTATGTGTCCGTAGGTCTGAAGTGGGTCTCTTGTAGAGAGCATATAGATGGGTCTTGGTTTTGTATCCATTCAGCAAGCCTGTGTCTTTTGGTTGGAGCATTTAATGCATTCAAGTTTAAGGTAATTATCAATATGTATGTTCCTTTTACCATTTTCTTAATTGTTATGGGTTTGCTTTTGTAGGTCCTTTTCTTCTCTTGTGTTTCCCACTTAGAGAAGTTCCTTTAGCATTTCTTGTAGAGCTGGTTTGGTGGTGCTGAATTCTCTTAGCTTTTGCTTGTCTGTAAAGCTTTTGACTTCTCCATCAAATCTGAATGAGATCCTTGCTGGGTAGAGTAATCTTGGTTGTAGGTTCTTCCCTTTCATCACTTTAAATATATCATGCCACTCCCTTCTGGTTTGTAGAGTTTCTGCTGAGAAATCAGCTGTTAACCTTATGGGAGTTCCCTTGTATGTTTTTTGTCATTTTTCCCTTGTTGCTTTCAATAATTTTTCTTTGTCTTTAATTTTTGTCAATTTGATTACTGTGTGTCTCAGTGTGTTTCTCCTTGGGTTTATCCTGCCTGGAACTCTCTGTGCTTCCTGGACTTGGGTGGCTATTTTCTTTCCCTTGTTAGGGAAGTTTTCGACTATAATCTCTTCTAATATTTTCTCGGGTCCTTTCTCTCTCTTTTCTCCTTCTGGGACCCCTATCATGCGAATGTTGTTGCGTTTAATGTTGTCCCTGAGGTCTCTGAGATAGTCCTCATTTCTTTTCATTCTTTTTTCTTTATTCTGTTCCGTGGCAGTGAATTCCACCATTCTGTCTTCCAGGTCACTTATCCGTTCTTCTGCGTCAGTTATTCTGCTATTGATTCCTTCTAGTGTATTTTTCATTTCAGTTATTGTATTGTTCATCTCTGTTTGTTTGTTCTTTAACTTTTCTAGGTGTTTGTTCTTTAATTCTTCTAGGTCTTTGTTAAACATTTCTTGCATCTTCTCGATCTTTGCCTCCATTCTTTTTCTGAGGTCCTGGATCATCTTCACTATCATTATTCTGAATTCTTTTTCTGGAAGGTTGCCTATCTCCACTTCATTTAGTTGTTTTTCTGGGGTTTTATCTTGTTCCTTCATCTGGTACACAGCCCTCTGCCTTTTCATTTTGTCTATCTTTCTGTGAATGTCTCAAAAAAGGTATTTTTGCGCTTCAGTACCCTTGATCTTAACCTTAAGAATATTTCCCTTAATAATAAGAAAATCAAAAAAGGAGAAAAATTCACGACTATACACCCCAGAATCCATTTTCAATGGGAGTAGGATAAATCTGCAAACCTGTCCCACAGTATTTGCATATATGAGGCAGAAGAATAAATGATGAAAGACTGAGCAGAGAGAAAGAAGTCATACCTAACTGCCTTCAAGTTGGAGTGGGAGTGAAGGAATGGGCAGGCTAATGGAAAAGCCAGCATAACCTTTGGAAAGCTTCAGGATCTGACATACTCGGTACTGTTTGAGTGTGGGTACAGGTGCAAAAAATGAGAGCCTGGTGGAAAGTTGATTAAAAGCAGGGGTGGGGAAAGTCTATATTTTTCCCCAGGCTTTATACCCAATGTAGGTGCACAATGTGGAATGTATTTTGTGCATTAGGTTCATCTCGGACTACCTGACCTTTTGCCTAAGTAGATCCAGAAAAACAGCAGCCAGATTTATTGCACCTAGGCAGGACAGCTGACTGCTTTACAGTAAATTCAATGCACACAGAGCTTCCAATAAATTTTTAGTACCTCATTTGTAAATGTAAATGAGCTGCCAACATTTAAGGATGAATGATTTAGACAAAGCAAGCAAATGGAAAAAAGGAAATGGTGACAATGATGAAAGAAAAAATATATATTAATAATGTCTTCAGAGATACTGGAGAAGTATTAAACAATACTAAAAAATCATTTAGAGAAAAAGAAGAGGGATCTTGGAAATGTAAATATAATAGCTATAAAAATAGAAAAATATTTGGAAGAAAAGTCAAGCCTTATCTCTCAGGAAAATAAAAAGAAGGCAAGATGATGTTCAATAGGGGGAAACAGATTAGAAAATTAGTAGAGAAATTGAAGTAATCAAAAATCTGGCTATGAGAACTTCAACAAAAGGAGAAAAGTGAAACTAAAGGAAAGGAATTTCTGAAACCAATCATTAAAATAAAAATCTCAGAAACAGGTACATGGTTTTTCAGAGAGATAGGGTCCAAAAAATACTTGGTACAGGAAATGAAAAAGCCTCTCTTATTAAAACATTTTACCATGAAATTTTAGAACATGGAAAGAGGAAATTTCTAAATGGGGTGTAAGTCCCCAATTTAATGTTATTCACTGCCTTAATATTTGGTAAAATCTGGACTGTCTCAATGGCCTGCTCCCCACCCCACTCTGCTCCTGCAGAGGAGGTTCCCTAGCCAAACAACCCTCCTTATCAAAGAGATCGGGCAGAGTTCTTACCTATCCCTGGGGTTCAGTTCCCTGTCAGCCCAGGGGATTTAGACAAGCCAATCACATCCTCCCCACAGGTGTGAAGCATAGCCCAACCTCTTGGTATTACAAAGCCTGCCTCCCCTGGCCCCTTGCCCTTTACCCAAGTGCACCTCCCTGAAGTACCCTCCTCCTCTGGACAGTAAGTACACGTGACTAATAAAACCCTGTTAATCTCCTCTGCTCAGTGTCGGGGTCATATGTTCCGACATCCCTGTAGCCATAGAGTGTGAGACCCTCCCTCATTAACGGGGTGAATAGGAGACAAACACTAAAATATTTCAAAGAATAGGCAGGTCCGGTACAAAGGATGGTGAATCAGAATGACAGATTCTCAAATGCAGCAGTAGAAACGAGAAGAATTTTGAACAATGTTTTCAAAATTCTGAGGAAAAATCTATTTACAACTTAAAATGCTCCATCCCTTCAGATTACCTAATAAATATCAGAGAAGAATAAGAGTACTTTTAGACGTTCAAAGTATAGAAAATTTGACTCTCCTGTACCTTTTTCAGGAAGCTATCTAAGGATGATTTCTGTCAAAACAAGGAAATAAACCAAGATAGAAGAGAACTGTGATCCAGGCAACAGGAGATCTAACACAGCAGAAAGGTGAAAAAAATTCCCAGGATCATGGCAAAAAGGAAGTATCCAATGATAGCTGTAATAGTAGGCCTAGAGTACACAGAAGCCATATTTTAGCAGGAGGTCAAATGTCTCCACTAGGCAGGTATTCAGAAAAATAAAATATGCTTGAAAATGAGATAAAGGCTGTGATCATATGAAAAAATGAGGCATTTTATAGAGCTTTTCTGGGGTGACAGTCATAGGCTGAAAGTAAACCAAGTCAAAAGGGGGCAATTTTTAACTCCAGTAAAAAAAAAAAAAAAAAAAAAAGAAGTAGAGGAAGTAAATGTAATCAGATGCATTTTCTTGGCTCAGCAGTGAACAATATTTAAAAAGTCATCATGGAAACACAATGTTTTTAAGCAAAAATTGAGGCATAATTATATTGAGAGGAAAATAGAGGGTAAAATTGAGTCAAAATTATTAAATCTTATGAAGGAAGTTATCAGGTAAGGTTTAATTTGATTAAGCAAGATATAACACTACATTCATATTCTTTTGACCTATGGAGATAATTACCAAATAAAATAGCTAAATATTAAATGTGTTTGCCTCTGAGGTGTAGGACAGGTCTTAAAGTGTCAAGGAATAATATCTAAAAAATAATCATTTCAGGGATAGTTTTTTTTTTTTTAACCAGTTTTATCTAACAACACATTTATTTCAAATAAATACTAATTTTAAAAAGCAATTTGGCTTATATTTCTGATTATTAAAAATGTGTTCCATAGTCATACCCCCTAACACGTCACTTGAGGTTTTCTAATATTTTTCTGTTGAAAATACAAGTGTAAATGCTTTCAGTATGATAATTTTTGCTATATTAATTCTGTTTTTTTTTTTTTTTTTGCTTCTTATTAGTGCAGTTCATTCCCCTTCAGCTCACATGGTAAATTAATTGGAATCTTCTTAAGAATCATTTTGATACTCTCATTAAGATTACCCATTTGAGATCAAATTACGTTAAAAATAAAATGGTTTCTGAGTTCTAATTTATCTCTAGTTTATGGCAATTGGGAACCTAATTTATCTAATGATGATCATCCTAAAGTGCTAGGCCATGGGTGGTAATGGGTACCTAATCATTTCTTAGAATATTGTATTTCTAAAGATTCTAGTTATATATCGAGATGTAAAAAATAAGTTGATTCATTTAAAATCTATAGCAAAGTTAAAAAGCTACTCTTACAAAAAGGTTTTTGAATGTCTGCTAATTCACTTTGAGTCTAACTGATATAATGATGTAATGAAAGATCATTTTGGAATTGAGTTTGAATTTCTACATTTGGAAACTAAATATTACCCAGATTGGACCCTGGGACCTAATTTGCATCCAATCTAATATTCAAATCCGTTGTCTTTTGGCTTTTCAAAAATAATCCTTATATTAAATATGTTTTTACTTAGCCAAAAAATCATCTTTATATTTGTAAGAACACATATATTGCTGTTTGGTTCTAAAGTTATGGTCACATGAAGATATACATAAAGGTGCATTTAGTATTGTGCTTAAATCCAATATAAATCTTCAGTTTGGCACCATGGTTAAGGAATGAGGGGGTCTATATTTAGCAGCAGCCATAGCAATAACTGTTGGGGAGAATATAAATCATAGGAAACTTCAGAGAGCTATGCCACCTGAGAGTATAATAAAAAGAGGAAAAGGGGAGCAGTTAAACAGGTATACCAAGGGGTATAAAATACCAGTGACATACTTGAGGGTAAAGAATATTTCAAAAATGTATCCCTAAACTAACATCTCATTTTATGCACAAGAAATATCACAATATTCACATCAAGTATCAATAGAAGATAAATACACATCAAATAATTTCCAAATAAAAAAACAGCCAATTAAAAACAAACACACTGAGAAGGGATAGCAAATAGTGCATGCATTTTATCACTGTATCAAATTGTTTCAAGAGTCATAGGACTGAATGAAATAATTTCAGTGGTTTCTGTAAACTGTATGGCAATTCTCATCATTTCAAATAAGATATGTAGGCAGATAAACTTACTTTTATAAATGTCTAGGTATGCTTTTCTTAAAACATACTCATAAGCCACATAAATCCTCATTTCTCCTTGTGTAGTTTCATCTATACTTAAGGTTTACTAAATTCTAACAAGCTATAGTACAAAATAATTGGCACTCTGCTGTAACAGATGGAAATAATGTGTACATGGAAGAGAGGTAAAATAAAATTGACAGCTGAAATCTGAAGTTAACATAGGAATTACCATAAAACCTAGCAACTCTAAATCAAGGAAATGGATAGAGGTGATATCCCTTCTATGTTATTACATATATACCTCTGCTATTTGTTAACTAATTGAATAAGGGTATTTGTCATGTTCTTGTCTAAGAACATGAGAGTGTCCAAATGTAAGGAAGAGTAGAAGAAAGTCTCCCTGATGAAGGAAAAAAAAGAAACAAGAGCTTTTTAACAAAGCATCCAATGCTATATTTAACCAGATAAAAGAAAGTGAAGGGAGGTCACTATCCGGATAACTTACTGATACATCTTGTTATTGGAAATTGATAGTAACACATGTATCATTCACACTGCCTCAATTGGTCCTCTGCTGTGTGTGTGTGTGTGTGTGTGTGTGTGTGTGTGTCGGGGGGGGGGGTGTAGGGTGAAGCTTTAGAAAGTTAATTTTGACCTGCACATGTTTATGACTATGACTAACAGATGATCTGTCCTTTCCTTGAAAAAAAAAAACTGAGTTCACTATTTCTAAAACTGTAGAACTAACTCAGTTCTCTGCTAGTGCTCATGCCTATACTGGCTGTTATCTCACTGCAGGAAGATGCCAGTTTAGCTGCCTGAAGGGTTGAATAGAGTACCTTGGTTTGTCCTACTGATGCATCAATCACTATCACTCAGAACACAGGGGATAGGAAATTGACAGAAAACACCACAATGGCAAATTGACACATACTAAACATTTCCCTGTGAAGTTAAATATTAATTTTCTATAGATGGGAAATTGTCTACAAAATAAAAATGTCCTGAACTATCATTCCATGATAATATGGAGTTTATTCATAGTTTAAATTGATGTGGCCTGTAGAGTTTCTGTAAAGCAAATATAACAGGAAAGAATAGTATGTAACAGCATGTTACATTTCACAGAGTTGCCTTGTTCATTTCAGCAAAGAGCCTGCAGAAGAAAATTTGTGGAGAGAAAGATGGCAGGACCCTCACAGAAAATGTGTCCACAGACAGGCAAGATTTTGAGCCCAATAACATCCTCATGCTGATGAGATTAGTTTGCTTTATAACCTACTGCTAGCAAACTAACTTTGACACTCTCAGAGAAGAACACTGGGGAGATGCCGAAAAAAAAGAGGAGAGGAATCTTGTATTATTAATGCAGGTGGGAGAGGAAAAAATACCATTTATTGTAAAGAGAATCTTACCAGACTTATGTTCTTAAAATGTGTAAAAATAATGATTTATTTTTCTCAAAGTATAGAACAGAATCCCAGTGTGCAACTACTAAAAATTACAAGCTAAATTACTTTGTATTGTGTGTTACTAATTTAATAAGCACTTCAGGAGTAAAAATCTGTCTTGATGATGGATTGCACTGAACCAGTAGAGCTAAAGATCTAATGTATCCTTTTTCTTAGTGATTCATGCTATCATCTTGTTGGGGAACTAAACCTGGAAGATTTATCTTATTGCTCAAAAAGGTATACATATTCATACCGCAAAGGGAACTTAAATATGCTTAAGTGAAATTTCTAATTTCTCAAATGAGATAATTGTAGCCCATATGGTTGATGCTCATGCCCAATGGCATAGAATAAACTATTAATATGAACCCTCCTACTCTTACGAGCCACTCTGTTCTGCTATATCACACGTTGTCCATGCTTGTGTGAAGCTGAAAAAAGTCTAACTTGATATGTGACCTGGTAATGTTGGATATAAATATTTTAAAATATTGGAGGAAATCTCATGTTTCCTTTTATCTATCTGATGCCAGAAACCTTTAAGTTTTTCCAATGCACACAGAAATTGGTAATTTATCAAATATGATACTCCTATTTTCATCCTAGTGATTTTGCTTACATGAAATGTTTGGGTGAAGAAGATAAGAAGGCCATCATTTCAAAACAGTACAGTAGGGAACTGTGGTGATAAATAGTTTTTCAAAGACATGATGACAGATGCCATTAAAAGGCACAAGCTGTTAAATCTAGAATCTCATATGTGCTTTGTTCTTGATTTCTAAATTTATCCCAGGTTGTTTTCAGAACTTAAAACACAGTCATGGGAGGTTGGTGATTAGAGAAACTATCTGAAGTTTCACAATCAGAACAGCTGGTCCAGAGATGACAGAAGATGATGCTGAGTCTTATGAAGAAAATGCAAAGTAGTAATTGGGGAACGTTTTGGCAAGTAATAAGAGAAACCATCGGAGACTTACTGCAGGTGTCAAATCGCATTTAGGTTATATACGTTTTCCTGACCCAGTGTTTCAATTGGCCCTCTTACATCTAAGTGAAAAAACTGTATGATTATCTGAAAAATATAGAAAGGAATAGAGTTTGATTTCAAAACAGGCATAAAAGTAATACATGGAAGGAGTACTGAAAGAACAGGTCACAAGTTCTAAGGGCATAAAATCATCATCATCTTTCACGTAAACTACTACAATCACTTCCTAACTAGTCTCCCTGAATAAATCTTCCTCCCTTGGACTATTCTTTCTAGAGAATACAGAGTGACTATTTTTTTTTTTTTTTTTGACTCAGGTCATCTTATTATTCTACTCCAAATCCCCCCATATTTAGAATAAAATTCAAACTCTTTCCCTTTGCCTAAGTAGCTCTATATGTTTGGCTCCTGACTACTTCTCTATCAGTCCCTGTTTCTCTCCCATGCTTAGAATACAGTGGACACCTTGCTGTTTATCAAACATGCCAATTATCAATCCATTTCAAGATCTTTGCCCTTGATGTTTCCTTCATCTGGAATATTCTTCCCCAGATATTTGCATAACTGGCTCTCACACTTAAGTTCACGTTCAAATGTCAGCTTGTTGCCACATTATCTGAAACAGAATTTCCAGTGACTTTATATCCCTAGCCTATTTTATTTTTCTTTCTATTACATATCATTACTTGTATTCTGTTATCTGTTTTATTTATTCATTATCTGTCTTGGGTACTTGAATGTAAACTCCACTAGGTCAGATTCTTGTGTGTTTTGTTTATTTTGTATTTTTAGTGCCTAAAACAGTGCCTAGCACACAACGAATACCCCTTTAAGTAAAAATGAATAAAGGTACTTTATATTATATAATATTATTATTAATGTCTTCTCTTGGACTATTACTTGACTATCTTGGTATCCCAACTTTAATTATATCCATTTCCCAGTGTTTGTTGTAGATGTTGTAGAAAGTAATGGATTTCCAGTTGGATCTAAAACATCATCTCAACAAGCAAAATGTATACCACACTAGTCCTCCTTTTCCCCACAGCTTTCCCCTAAATTTTGTCCAAAACATACTATACCAGCCTTGTTCCCTGATTTGGATGAAACTGTCAACTCTGTCTGGTAGAGCAAAACAACTCTCAACTAGATCACATCTCTGATTAGATCAGAAATGGGGCTTCATTCTGTTAGCTTATACCCTTCTCAGATTCCAAGAAGCAGGAAACTGTCATAATGCTTAACTTATTTAGAGTGACAAAATCTACTAATACTTACCAATTAAAATATTTCTTATTTTCTTAATCCAATTTATATTTACAATGCTATCTCAAATTCATTGCATAATGTAAGCAATCTCATACTCAGATTGAAATTGATGAAGTCTATATGGAACTTCTCCTTTAAAAAGGTAGCATACTGCAACCATTCTGACAGATTCAGTGGTTCCTATAGCTTCCCGGGAGGAGGTTAGCCTGAGGCACATGAAATAGACAACCACCTCTCCCCATGAAGTGTATGCTGTAAGATCTTGATTGGATGTCATATTTTTGTTTTCACATTGTGTTTCTTGAAGGTTTTCTCTTGGGTAAGGAGAAAGGCATGCTTAAATTGCCTGACTCAGCTGTGAATCTATTTTATTAAGCTGTTAACATATTTCTCAGTATGGCTTACCAAGAAAACCAAATACAATGCAAAATGTTGAACTTTACCACTGGTTCAATATTATCAGTGTCCCCACTACCTTATCTTCTTGCTGAGGAAATGGTATACTCTTTCAAAGATGAAACATTATTGTATACGTCTGTTGGTTCTGAGGCTTAGTATTGATGCCAAATGCCATCTGCCATGTTTCCTATCTCTCCTTTGTCCCTCCAGATACATGTTCAGCCTTCTCTACTCAGCTTTATGCCCTGGGAGACTGACCTCTATGAATTTCACCAATGGGATCCGTTGTGCTCCATCCAGTTAAGACTAGAGAATAAAGAGCACTGGCAGAAGCACCGAAAGAGGGAGGAGAATAAGGAAAATCCTGGCTCTCTTCTGTGGGCTCTTCTTTGGCTGGCTGTGTCCCATGACAGCTCTCTCTCTGGGTTAGTCTACAAATTCCTCTGCTCGACATTTGAGCCTCAGTATGTTCCTGATGCACTGTTGCTAGTATGAGGATACTCCACTACTATGTTTTCCTTATTCGGTTTCCTGCCCACATCTCTATAAATAGTCTATGCATTAAATGCTCCTCCAATGATTCGAGGGTCATGTTAGAAACCTGACTGATAACATCAACCAACGTTACAGAAATCATGGAAACAAGTAAAAGACAAGTCCTCCGCCTGCCATAGAGCTTTAAGGAGCCATTTCTAATTAGAACTTTCCCCTAGGAGTACACACTTGACTCTGAAGCTGGAATGCTTTCACACGGGTATAACAAACAGAAACTAGGTTTAAGGAAGTATACTGAGGAACAAACAAAGAGATTAGAATACCATTTGGTGAGATAAGTGCTTTGACAAATCTTAGCCCATTTAATTTTTAATAATCTTTTGATATTCTATTGCCTTGCTAATTCCAAACAACTTTGGAAAAGTGGCCTTAAAAAGGTAGTAACTTTAAGGTAAGCCCTTCTTTTCCCCTGTCTTCTTTTGGATATTGAGTTTAAGATAAATTTGTCTGAAAATCATATTAATATTAATTCTGAATACTTAGGATGCATGGATTATTCTGGAAATTATAAAGTTTGCTGTTTTAAAAATGTTTTTATTCTCTGATTCAAACATTTGACATTTTGTTCAGCTATGACAAACACATTAATTTTTCAAAAATATTTTTCTATTTAGGAAAATTATTTATTTTCAAACTTTCATTGATTGGGAAGTTTTCATTTTAAACTCTTGATATTAATTTCTAGAGTTATTTCATTTTACTTAGAGAATATGAATGACTGATATCTTATTATATTTTGGGGAATTCTATGAGGTTATATTTGTTATTCAAAATATTATCAATTGTGGCTTATCTTCCATGGAGGCAGGACATGCATCCTTATGCTTTATGAAATGTAAAATATTTAAAAGAAGCTTACTAAACAACACCTCTCTTTCTCCCTGAGTTTTGAACTAATTGAGAACTAAGACAGTCAGCAGATGGAGAAAAAGTACTAACTTTATTAACCAACTGGATTGGGAGACAAGAATTACTATTTACCCAGCGATTTACTTGCTAATTCTTTCCCTGCAGTATAGACTGTAGCTCAATACAATGGAATGTGATTTGCAGAGCAGATAAATTCACCTATCTTCTATAGGCTTAAGGACCAAAGTAAGCGCCCATATTGGCATTGGGAATAAAAACGTAACACATTTTATTTAGCTTCTCAAAGGGGTAAGAGTTCTTCAAAATTCTAATCTAGATTAAAAATGTCAAATAAAATCTTAAATTTGGTAGATCATACATTTTTTTCCTGTAGTATATCTGTCTAGCTGTCTATCATTAACTTATTCATCTATCCTTTTTATTAACTCTTAAAAATAATATATGAAATCATAATAAAACCTTATCATTAAAACTCAAAAAACAGATAAATTAGTATCTCTCCACGTAAAATACACAAACTCATTCTCCCATCTTAAGAGGTAAACATAGGGAGTTTAATGTCTAAAGTTCCAGATCTTTTTGTGCACATTCATGTATTCACATTCACATGCATGCATAGAAATATGTAGTTTTGCCTTGTATTTGTTTCATATAAATTTCTTTGCAACCTGCTTCTTAGACTTAACATTTTCACTGACAGATTTAGTGGTTTATTGGAGAGACAGGCACACTTTCTTTTATGTTGCTTTTCCACACTACAGGGCCCTTAGGCAGGGAAGGAATGATCTGAATGGGTTCACAGTTACAGTGACTCTTTTCCATTCTGTCCAAAATAGAGTAGTTACAGAAGTAGAAATTACAGCTGTGGGTTGCATTTCTTCCTAGAAACATGAACTTCCTGATCAACCTGATGAGATCAGCATTAACAGCCTTTGCCACTGGTATTTGCTTTCCTCAGGCCTGCCATTAAGGGCCATGATAGCCGTTTTTATATAATTATTTTCTTTTTTAAAAGTTTATTCTTTTTAAAATCCCCTTCTCTACTACTAAGTATAATCGCCCTCTTTTTCCAGTTACATTTCTATTATTTTCTTTCATAGTTAGAGTTATCACTCTTCCCCTGTGTCGTCCCTTTGAGGTTTCAGCAAATAAAACCCATGAAGTCAGAATCGGGAAGTTTTAAATTTCAATTGCTTGCTTTTCCATTGTGTACTGTTTTCCATTTTGTTCTCACTGCTTTATTTGCCCTGACCAGGACTGAAGGAAACATCCAGTCCTTCTTTCCTCCACCAGAAATGAGAAGTATACTATTGTATGTGATAGAGAGGAATAGTGTATATAAAGTTCTCAAGGAAGTAAACAACAGAAACAAAGTTTTTAAATAACCTTAAGATAATGTGAGAAAATATGTGCATGCATGGAAAAAATTTTGAAAAGCTATTAGACTGATGACTAATAACATTAAAATCTTCTGATTTCTCGCTCTCACCTTCCAAGTTCATATGGGTAACCACTTTTTACATTTTCTTGTATATTTCCACAAATGTTCTGAACATAAACAAGTGTATGTTAGCATATAGCTACATATATACACCTTTCATACAAATAGCTTATTATATATACACACACCCATAGATGTAGTTTTAGACATAGACATACACACACATAATTAAACACACACACACAAATCGGTAACTTATTCTTTTTAAATATTTTACCTCAGATTGTTTTTTTCCATGTCTATATACCTAGATCTACCTTATTCTTTCCAATTAGTAACTGATGTCTTTGCATTGGATCATCATAATTAATTCAAGTCTATTGATTTTACTTTGATTCCAGTTTTGCTATTAAAAACAATGTAACAACAAGCATACATGTAAATCTTCTAATGAACTTGGGTCAGTATAAACTTTGGCAGACATAACAGTAATTCCCTCCTTATAAATTTATTAGGACCTCTGCATATATAATGTTTTTAATCCTTAGCTTATGTTTGTATCTTGTATTTCTCATTGACTTTTAAGAGATGTCTTTGCTTGATTGCTTTCAATTTATAAAAGAGAAGGCATTAAACTTTTCATTAATACTCACACTTACCCCTGTGTGGACAACACTCTACCTCTATTTATTGCCAGTGCAACAAGAGGAGATTTTAGATAACAATACTGTGTCTATACCATGGCTTTTTTTTTTTTTTTTCTTAACAGCTATAACAGAGTTTTCGATAAGGGCTCATAATGACCTGTTCCCAATTATAAACTTTTTGCCCTAAGAATTAATTTCCAGATTTCAATGTAAATATTCTTACATAAAAGAATTTAAAATATTTTAAAGAATTTTTTTATAGTTCTAGAGAATTGTCACTCTAGAGCCTTTCCAAAAAATGCTGAATTTAAAAATGAAAGTAGTTCTTCAAATCCTGAGACTTTCCAAAAATGCTGAATTTGAAAATGAAAGTAGTTCTTCAAATCTCAGCATCTGTCTCCAGATTCTTTTAACTGTAGATGTAGGATGAACAGGGTCCGTGGTCTCCCTTCCATTCCCTGCGCTTCTTGTTCTTTAATTTTACATCCCCAGGGCATGTTTCCTCAAGATCATCCTCAGATTATGCTCCTGTTCTGCTCTAACCTACACAGTTTGCACTTTCTCCTTCCTCTCAAGAAAGATCACTTTACTGGTGATGGTGATTATGATAATTTTTAATTTGTGGTAATTTGTGTTTTCACTGGGGACTTACTGCTTACCAGAAACTTATTACAAACAGTAGAGTGTTTAGTTCCTATCCCTAAATTATACAGGGGGTAATTTAAGCTTAGCAAAGTTGAATAGCTTTGTCCATGGCCCATACCACCTTTCTTGTCACCACAAATCCCAACCCATGAATGACCAATTGCCATGGGTGATAAGACAGAAGAGTGCTGTGTTCAGTTCCACAGATTCTTAGAGGCAACACTCTCACTTGACTCCCTAACATGCTGCATGGTTGACTATGGTGTTTCATAAGGTTCTCTGTTTCTGCTTGGGGAACAAGGGACCTCCCTTGGTTTTCAATCCCAGATGGCCACAGTAAGTTGTCTCTAGTTCACAGCAAAGGAACCAATCCCATACACAAGCCCCGCAAACAAGATGAGCTCCACGTATCAGTCTCCATTAGGCCTGATGAGCTAGTTTTTGGGAAAATGTAAGTTATAAGGTACATATATATTTTCTCTGAAATACAATAACTGTGTGTGTTTTGCATGCTATGCAAATTAAGCTCATATATCCATGTATATGCTATGTAAATATAGATTGATAGGTATATATAAGCATAGATATAGATATAGACATAGACACAGTACAAAGCAGTGGTTCAGAGTCTGGCTTCTGAATCAGACTGCCTGGATTTGAATCTCAGCTCTGTGAACACTTTCTTCATTTATAAATTGATTTGATATCTGAAGTGCAGTCTAAAGGCAGAAATAATCACAACACTGCAAACAAAACAAAAAGGAAGAAAGAAAAAGAAATAACCTTTGAAGGCTAATAACTTAGATTCAAATCAGAGCCCCGCTACTTACCGGATATATGATCTTGGATGACTTATTTCACTTCTTCCTCACTTTCCTAATCTGTAAAATGAGAATAAAATTCCAGTCACCTCATACAGTTCTGAGGAATAAAGAGGAGTGTAACTTAGACTCTCATCTGGTACATTACAAGAACTGTAAAAATGTTAGCTATTATTACCATTCAGTCTATTCAGAAACCAGGGAACAGAAAGGGCTACTATTCATTGAGGGCTTCTCAGGGTTAGCATATGGTTTGCAAAAAATATGGATTGCAACCTCCACTAGAAATGCTTTCTCTCTACTTGAATATGAAAGAACATACAAGGGTTTAACGTTCTTTGACAATTATCGTTCTTTAAAATTCCAGTAGTGAATGATACAGCTGCTCATAAAACAAAAAGACAAAAAAATAAAACATATGCAATTTAATTATATTAAATCGCATTTTGTAGCTTAGTCATTGGGAAAATGTTTGGGGTGGTTTCATTTGCTATTAGCCCTCATTTTATGTTCGTTACCATTCCTGAGGTCTCCCCATTTTAGTTTTCTAGGATTGAAAGGCTTATTTTATAAATTATTCATGTGTGTTGTCATATTTGACTTTCCTACATCCTTAAACTTCATTGTCAAATTTTTATACTGTTGGGGGTGTCTGTATGGTTTCTTTAGTGTATCTTTAAACCTGTATTTGGAAAACATAACTTGGGCTTGATGATCATTAGGGCAGCTTGTATAAGTATGCAACTTACTTTTCCACCAAAGAACTGTCAACAGCTGCTGGCTTTTCTCTGATGCACCTGAAAACAAAAGAATAAGTATCAGTAGAAACAAGTTACATAAGTGACAAACTAAGGCACTGTTTATGTGTAGTAGTAGAGCCAAACCCTAAAGGCAGATGAAGATTTATGTCCAGTTCCTATACCAGTTAGGCTGGCTTTGAAAATCATGGTTAACTCAGTATCCTCAGTATCAGTGGAAAATCATAGTCTACTCCCTTAAATGTGATACCCTTTGGAAGAGTAATTTGGGTTCCACTTGATAAGTTACTGTCAGAAATAAAGGTTATCTGATAAGAATGTGATTATCAGAAATGACCTATGAGTTTATCTGGTTTTTGATAAATGATCACGGGACCCCATGGGGCCCCAATCAACTACCATTGATAAGAATTAATATGTAACCAGCTCACACAACTCAACATCAAAAATATAAACAACCTGATTTAAAAATGGACATTTTTCCATAGAGGAAATGCAGATGGCCAACTGGCCCATGAAAAGATGCTCAACATCCTTAATAATAACGAAAATGCAAATCAAGACAACAATGAGCTATCACTTCACACCTATTAGAATGGCTATCATCAAAAAGAACACAAATAACAAATGTTGGTGAGGATGGGGGAAAAAAAGGAACCTTTGTACAATGTTGGTAGGAATGTAAATTGGTGCAGCCACTGTGGAAAACAGTATGAAGGTTTCTCAAAAAACTAAAAACAGAACTACCATATGACCCAGCAATGCCACTCCTGGGTACTTATCCAAAAAAAAACCAAAACACTAATTTGAAAAGATACATGCGCCCCAATGTTCACAGCAGCATTATTTACAATTGCCAAGATATGGAAGTAACCTAACTGTCCATCAACAGGTGAATAGATAAAGAAGATGTGGAATATATATACAACGGAATACTACTTAGCCATAAAAAAATGAAGCTGTGTACTTGCAACAAAATGGATGGACTTAGAGAGCATTACGCTAAGTGAAATAAGTCAGAGGAAGACAAATATTGTATGGTATCCCTTATATGTGGAACCTAAAAAATACAACAAACTAGGGAATATAACAAAAAAGAAGCAGACTCACACATATAGAGAACAAACTAGTGGTTATCAGTGGGGAGAGGGAAGGGGAAGAGGCAATATAGGGGTAAGGAATTAAGAGGTACAAACTATTACATATTAAAAAAAGGTGCAAGGACATACTGTACAACACAGGGAATATTGCCAATATTTTACAATAACTATAAATGGAATAGAACCTTTACAAATTGTCAATTACTATATTGTACACCTATAATTTATATAATATTGTCCACGAACTATACTTCAAAAAAGAAAAGAAATCATAGTAAACTCTAATGCCTCTTTTGATCATTTCACCTAATGAATTCAGGATAAATTTTTTTAAATTTACATATTCACAGTATGAAAACTATAAAAGTGTAATATTATTTTATGAAGAAATGGCATATCTAAATAACAAAAATTGCTAAAATAACCAGCTGAGCTTCCCCTCACAGCTGTAACCAGAGTAGTCATCCATCCACCAGCTCTAGTTTGTCTAAGGGGAGGCTAGATGCTCAAGAGAATTCCTGTAATTAAGAAATCTAGGAAGAGGAACCAAGATGGCAGAGTAGAAGGACGTGCTCTCACTCCCTCTTGTGAGAACACCAGAATCAAAACTAGCTGCTGGACAATCATCGACAGGAAGACACTGGAACTCACCAAAAAAATACCCCACATCCAAAGACAAAGGAGAAGCCACAATGAGACGGAACGAGGGGCACAATCGCAGCAAAATCAAATCCCATAACTGATGGGTGGGTGAATCACAGACTGGAGAAGACTTACACCACAGAAGTCCAACCACTGGAGTGAGGGTTCTGAGCCCCATGTCAGGCTTCCGAACCTGGGGTTCCGGCAATGGGAGGAGGAATTCCTAGAGAATCAGATGTTGAAGCCTAGTGGGATGTGATTGCAGGACTTCGACAGGACTGGGGGAAACAGAGACTCCACTCTTGGAGGGCACACACAAAGTAGTGTGCGTATGGGGACCCAGGGGAAGGAGCAGTGACCCCACAGGAGACTGAACCAGACCTACCTGCTAGTGTTGGAGGGTCTCCTGCAGAGGCGGGGGGTGCTGTGGCTCACCGTGGGGACAAGGACACTGGCAGCAGAAGTTCTGGGAAGTACTCCTTGGCGTGAGCCCTCCCAGAGTCTGTCATCAGCCCCACCAAAGAGCCCAGGTAGGCTCCAGTGTTGGGTTGCCTCAGGCCAAACAACCAACAGAGAGGGAACCCAGCCCCAACCATCACCAGTTAAGCAGATTAAAGTTTTACTGAGCTCCGCCCACCAGAGCAACAGTCAGCTCTACCCACCACCAGTCCCTCCCATCAGGAAACGTACACAAGCCTCTTAGATAGCCTCATCCACCAGAGGGAAGACAGCAGAAGCAAGAAGAACTACAGTCCTGCAGCCTGTGGAACAAAAACCACATTCACAGAAAGATAGACAAGATGAAAAGACAGAGGGCTATGTATCAGATGAAGGAACAAGATAAAACCCCAGAAAAACAACCAAATGAAGTGAAGATAGGCAACCTTCCAGAAAAAGAATTCAGAATAATGATAGCAAAGATGATCCAGGACCTCAGAAAAAGAATGGAGGCAAAGATCGATAAGATGCAAGAAACGTTTAACAGAGACCTAGAAGACTTAAAGAACAAACAAACAGAGATGAACAATACAATAATTAAAATGAAAATCACACTAGAAGGAATCAATAGCAGAATAACTGAGGCAGAAGAATGGATAAGTGACCTGGAAGACAGAATGGTGGAATTCACTGCTGCAGAACAGAATAAAGAAAAAAGAATGAAAAGAAATGAAGACAGCCTAAGAGACCTCTGGGACAGCATTAAACACAACAACATTTGCATTATAGGGGTCCCAGAAGGAGAAGAGAGAGAGAAAGGACCAGAGAAAAATATTTGAAGAGATTATAGTTGAAAACTTCCCTAACATGGGAAAGGAAATAGCCACCCAAGTCCAGGAAGTGCAGTGAGTCCCATACAGGATAAACCCAAGGAGAAACACACCAAGACACATAGTAATCAAATTGGCAAAAATTAAAGACAAAGAAAAATTATTGAAAGCAGCAAGGGAAAAATGACCAATAACATACAAGGGAACTCCCATAAGGTTAACAGCTGATTTCTCAGCAGAAACTCTACAAGCCAGAAGGGAGTGGCATGATATACTTAAAGTGATGAAAGGGAAGAACCTACAACCAAGATTACTCTACCCGGCAAGGATCTCATTCAGATTTGATGGAGAAATCAAAAGCTTTACAGACAAGTAAAAGCTAAGAAAATCAGCACCACCAAACCAGCTCTACAACAAATGCTAAAGGAACTTCTCTAAGTGGGAAACACAAGAGAAGAAAATGACCTACAAAAAAAAACCCACAACAATTAAGAAAATGGTAATAGGAACATACATATCGATAATTACCTTAAACTTGAATGCATTAAATGCTCCAACCAAAAGACACAGGCTCGCTGAATGGATACAAAAACAAGACCCATCTATATGCTCTCTACAAGAGACCCACTTCAGACCCAGGGACACATACAGACTGAAAGTGAGGGGATGGAAAATGATATTCCATGCAAATGGAAATCAAAAGAAAGCTGGAGTAGCTATACTCATATCAGATAAAATAGACTTTAAAATAAAGAATGTTACAAGAGACAAGGAAGGACACTACATAATGATCAAGGGATCAATGCAAAGAAGAAAATATAACAATTATAAATATATATGCACCCAACATAGGAGCACCTCAATACATAAGGCAACTGCTAACAGCTCTAAAAGAGGAAATCGACAGTAACACAATAATAGTGGGGGACTTTAACACCTCACTTACACCAATGGACAGATCATCCAAAATGAAAATAAATAAGGAAACAGAAGTTTTAAATGACACAATAGACCAGATAGATTTAATTGATATTTATAGGACATTCCATCCAAAAACAGCAGATTACACTTTCTTCTCAAGTGCGCACGGAACATTCTCCAGGATAGATCACATTTTGGGTCACAAATCAAGTCGTGGTAAATTTAAGAAAACTGAAATCATATCAAGCATCTTTTCCGACCACAATGCTATGAGATTAGAAATCAATTACAGGGAAAAAAACGTAAAAAACACAAACACACGGAGGCTAAACAATACGTAACTAACTAACCAAGAGATCACTGAAGAAATCAAAGAGGAAATCAAAAAATAGCTAGAGACAAATGACAATAAAAACACGACGCTCCAAAACCTATGGGATGCAGCAAAAGCAGTTCTAAGAGGGACGTTTATAGCAATACAAACATACCTCAGAAACCAGAAAAATCTCAAGTAAACAATCTAACCTTACACCTAAAGGAACTAGAGAAAGAAGAACAAACAAAACCCAAAGTTAGTAGAAGGAAAGAAATCATAAAGATCAGAGCAGAAATAAATGAAATAAAAACAAAGAAAACAATAGCAAAGATCAATAAAACTAAAAGCTGGTTCTTTGAGAAGATAAACAAAATTGATAAACCATTAGCCAGACTCATCAAGAAAAAGAGGGAGAGGACTCAAATCAGTAACATTAGAAATAAAAAAAGAGAAGTTACAAGAGACACCGCAGATATACAAAGCATCCTAAGAGACTACTACAAGCAACTCTATGCCAATAAAATGGACAACCTGGAAGAAATGGACAAATTCTTAGAAAGGGGGCTTCCCTGGTGGCGCAGTGGTTGAGAGTCTGCCTGCCAATGCAGGGGACACGAGTTCGAGCCCTGGTCTGGGAAGATCCCACATGCCGCAGAGCAACTAGGCCCGTGAGCCACAACTACTGAGCCTGTGCGTCTGGAGCCCGTGCTCCGCAACAAGAGAGGCCGTGACAGGGAGAGGTCCACGCACCGTGATGAAGAGTGGCCCCTGCTTGCCACAACCAGAGAAAGCCCTCGCACAGAAATGAAGACCCAACACACCCAAAAATAAATAAATAAATAAATAAATTTATTTATTTATTTATTTATTTATTTATTTATTTATTTATTTATTTATTTATTTATTTATTTATTTATTTAAAAAAGAAATTTTTAGAAAGGTATAACCTTCCAAGACTGAACCAGGAAGAAACAGAAAATATGAACAGACCAATCACTTCAATTTCAAGTAATGAAATTGAAACTGTGATTTAAAATCTTCCAACAAACAAAAGCCCAGGACCAGATGGCTTTAGAGGTGAATTCTATCAAACATTTAGAGAATAGTTAACACCCATCCTTCTCAAACTCTTCCAAAAAATTGCAGAGGAAAGAACACTCCTAAACTCTTTCTATGAGGCCACCAACACCCTGAAACCCAAAGCAGACAAAGATACTACAAAAAGAAAAATTGCAGACCAATATCACTGATGAATATAGATGCAAAAATCCTCAGCAAAATACTAGCAAACAGAATCCAACAACACATTAAAAGGATCATACACCATGATCAAGTGGGATTTATCCCAGGGATGCAAGGATTCTTCAATATACGCAAATCAATCAATGTGATACACCATATCAACAAATTGAAGAATAAAAACCATATGATCATCTCAATAGATGCAGAAAAAGCTTTTGACAAAATTCAACACCCATTTATGATAAAAACTCTCCAGAAAGTGGGAATAGAGGGAACCTACCTCAACATAATAAAGGCCATATATGACAAACCCACAGCAAACATCATTCTCAATGGTGAAAAACTGAAAGCATTTCTTCTAAGATCAGGAAGAAGACAAGGATGTCCACTCTCACCAGTATTATTCAACATAATTTTGGAAGTCCTAGGCACAGCAATCAGAGAAGAAAAAGAAATAAAAGGAATACAAATTGGAAAAGAAGTAAAGCTGTCACTGTTTGCAGATGACATGATACTATACATAGAGAATCCTAAAGATGCCACCAGAAGACTACTAGAGCTAATCAATGAATTTGGTAAAGTTGCAGGATACAAAATTAATGCACAGAAATCTCTTGCATTCCAATACACAAATGATGAAAAATCTGAAAGAGAAATTAAGGAAACACTCCCATTTACCACTGCAACAAAAAGAATAAAATATCTAGGAATAAACCTACCTAGGGAGACAAAAGACCTTTATGCAGAAAACTATAAGACACTGATGAAAGAAATTAAAGATGATACCAACAGATGGAGAGATATACCATGTTCTTGGATTGGAGGAATCAATATTGTGAAAATGACTATACTACCCAAAGCAATCTACAGATTCAATGTAACCTCTATCAAATTACCAATGGAATTTTTAATGGAACTAGAACAAAGCAATCTTAAAATTTGTATGGAGACACAAAAGACCCCGAATAGCCAAAGCAGTCTTGAGCGAAAAAAACGGAGAGGGAGGAATCAGACTCCCTGACTTCAGACTATACTACAAAGCTACAGTAATCAAGACAATATGGTACTGGCACAAAAACAGAAACAGATCAATGGAACAAGATAGAAAGCCCAGAGATCAACCCACGCACCTATGGTCAACTAATCTATGACAAAGGAGGCAAGGATATACAATGGAGAAAAAACAGTCTCTTCAATAAGTGGTGCTGGGAAAACTGGACAGCTACATGTAAAAGAATGAAATTAGAACACTCTCTAACACCATACACAAAAATAAACTCCAAATGGATTCGAGACCTAAATGTAAGACTGGGCACTATAAAACTCTTAGAGGAAAACATAGGAAGAACACTCTTTGACATAAATCACAGCAAGATCTTTTTTGATCCACCTCCTAGAGTAATGGAAATAAAAACAAAAATAAACAAATGGGACCTAATGAAACTTCAAAGCTTTTGCACAGTAAAGGAAACCATAAACAAGACGAAAAGACAACCCTCAGAATGGGAGAAAATATTTGCAAATGAATCAATGGACAAAGGGTTAATCTCCAAAATATATAAACAGGTCTTGCAGCTCAATATTAGAGAAACAAACAACCCAATCCAAAAGTGGGCAGAAGGCCTAAATAGACATTTCTCCAAAGAAGATATACAGATGGCCAAGAAGCACATGAAAAGCTGCTTAACATCACTAATTTTTAGAGAAATGCAAATCAAAACTACAATGAGGTATCACCTCACACCAGTTAGCATGGGCATCATCAGGAAATCTACAAACAACAAACGCTGGAGAGGGTGTGGAGAAAAGAGAACTCTCTTGCACTGTTGGTGGGAATGTAAATTGATACAGCCACTATGGAGAACAGTATGGAGGTTCCTTAAAAAACTAAAAATAGAATTACCATATGATCCAACAATCCCAATACTGGGCATATACCCAGAGAAAACTATAGTTCAAAAAGATGCATGCACCCCAATGTTCATTACAGCACTATTTACAATAGGCAGAACATGGAAGCAACCTAAATGCCCATCAACAGACAAATGGATAAAGAAGATGTGGTACATATATACAATGGAATATTACTCAGCCATAAAAAGGAACGAAATTGGGTCATTTGTTGAGATGTGGATGGATCTAGAGACTGTCATACAGAGTGAAGTAAGTCAGAAAGAGAAAAATAAATACCGCATATTAACACATGTATGTGGAACCCAGAAAAATGGTACAGATGAACCGGTTTGCCAAGCAGAAATTGAGACACAGATGTAGAGAACAAACATATGGACACCAAGAGGGGAAAGCTGTGGCGGGTTGGGGCTGGTGGTGTGATGAATTGGGCGATTGGGACTGACATGTATGCACTAATGTGTATAAAACTGATGACTAATAAGAACCTGCTGTATAAAAAAATAAATAAAATTTAAAAAATTAAAAAAAAAACAACTAATACTAAATTTTCGTTGGGTTATTTGTATGGAAATATGTTAATATAAATGTTTCAGACATTACATGAAATTCCTAAAAATCTTATATGTTCTGGTATAATGTTATAAGTCATAATTCTAGTTATTATTTTAAAATGATATCTCAGAAATAACTAAATTTCCTTGTCAATTGTATTATTATTAACTTTCATCAAATCTTTAACTGTGGTCATTTTTAAGTCTTCTGTCATTTACAGACAGTTCTGGGTATACTCTTATGCTTTTGCAAAAATGTTCCTATAAAAGGGTTTCATCTTCAAGGAATTCATGGAAAAGACTGACAAGCACAGGTTTCTGGTAACTGACTATACTGCTGAACTGAATGAATAAGCATTTTCAGAACTCTAATGGAAAACTGATGAATTCATAAAAAGTGCTAACAAAAGATCAAGATGAAAAAAAATTACATGGGACTGAGTGAACTGATGAGGATAATTATAATTTTTGTGACTTTGAATTAAAAAAAAAGAATTTCTTAGTAATAAAAGAATAAACAAAACAAAACAACAACAACAACAATTCAATACATTTCTTTACCCATCATTGAATTTTTAAAATATAGCTTTATGGAAATTTTCACTCCAGGTAAAACTTTTCTAAAATAATTAAAATTTGGAATAATTTTGATATCAAACAGTTTATATTTTATCTCTTTCAGAACTAAAAAATGTAAGAAAACTAGTAGCACATCAATGTATTCTCATGTAAAAAGAATAAACAGTAGTTAAAAACTAAAGCAGCATACATGATAAAAAAGTGAAAGCTCTGCTTTAATTCTCCAATCTCTCAACAACCCATAGGTGACAATTAGGAAAAATCTGATATGAATATGCAAAATATTTTTGTGCGTTTATGTGTGTGTAGACACAAGCATAATTGTTTTTAACACACATGGAATAAAATATACTTTCTTGTACATAATTTTGCAACTCACTATTTTGCTTCTGTTAAAATCTCTTTTCCTAGAACATTATGTTAGATCTCTTCGCTCTTGGTAATTATATATAATGATTTTGTAATTTTCTTTTATATGAGTGAATCATAGTTTATTTAATCATTCCCTCATAAGTGGACATTTATGTTATTAGTAATATGTGGTCATTATAACAATGTTGCAGTAAACATTCATATACATGCAAGATATTTGGATTATTTCTGTAGAAATCAACATTTTTGATAAAATGATATCACTAATATCAATAGTACTGTGTATTAACAATCTTACATTTTAAATAATCTGTTAGATGAACAATTTTTTGTTTTGATTTTTATTAAAATTTGGTGGTTCTGTTGAGCATCTTTTTCTGTTTTTTTACAAAATAGAGTTTACTTTTTAAAAAATAAATTGCTTCATCTTTCCTTTGTCTACTAATTTTATATGCTTATTTTAGGAAATCTTTATATATTAATCTTTTGCCTTCTATATATGTTGAGAATATCTTCCCTAATTGTTGTTTGTGTATTGACTGTATTTATGATATTTTTAATACAGAAGATCTTCATCTTATGTAGGCAAATTTGCTGGCCTTTTTCCTGATAGCTTCTGATTTTCCTCTTACCATCTTTCCTAACCAAAATCAAGTTAAGTGGCAGGAACTCTGGATGAAATAATTCAACTCAGAGAATATTTTTTACAAAGCAACTGTAAATTAGTGAATGTGATTATAATTATTGTAACATTAGTCTTATATCAAAGGCATATCACACAACCAGGAAGGATATGTAGACTGAAGGCGTGTTGTCACTGCTGATCATACAGTGCCATTTGATGATATGTCTATGCAAATCTCATAACAACTCTGCTTTACCATTTAGAATGATGATAAGCATATGCTTTTTACATAAATCTTGCTGTGTTCTTTCTTATTTAAATTGATTCATCTTTAGATTTGCTAATGTTTGCCAGAACTACAGTCAAACTACCATTAAGAAAATATTGTACTTTTCTCAAAGATACTGATTTAAAAAATATGTAAAAATAATGTTCAGACCTAATTTAATCATGCTCCTGGTTAATTATTCATACACTGTGCCATCACTAAGTCTACCCACTAGAAGGAAAACAAAAATGAATCTGGTAATGGTAAATAAGTATAAGGCCTTTAGTCCATTTGGGCTCCTACAACAGAAATAGCAAAAACTGGGTGGGTGGCTTATAAACAACGAAAATTTATTTCTCACGGTTCTGGTGCAGGGGGAAGTCCAAGATTAAGGCACCAGCAGATTCAGCCTCCGCTGAGAGCCCACTTCCTGGTTCACAGACACTGTCTTCTTGCTGTGCCAGAAGGGATGGGGTCTCTTTTATAAGGGCACTGATCCCAGTCACAAGGACTCTACCCTCATGACCTAATCACTCACCAAAGGTCCCACCTCCAAATACCATCACGTGGAAGATTAGGTTTCAACATTTGATTTTGGGGGGGACATAAATATCCAGCACACAGCAAGTGTTAAGCAAGTGTTAGTAAAAAATATGTATCCCATCTTTACTTTAGTGTGTTGCTAATGTTTACTTGGTGATTACAGAAAATATATGAACTATATCCTTTAATAATTTGCAAATGGAGGAAATGGACTCAAATCCAGATAATGTTATTCAAGGTCAGATATTTTATTTTGCTCTGTTTCCCACTGTGCAACTAAATAAGCTAAGTTAAAGGTCCCTTCAAAAATTACTAAAATAATTTGAACCTTGAGTCTACACTGAACGGGACAAAGTTAATCAGGCAATGAAGACATTCAAGACTATTGCAATAGAGGACAGAGGCTAGAACTAAGTTCAAACTCAACTCCAGTGTAGTACAGGATGGTAGGCTTTCTCAAGGCTGGAATGAGCTAGTGGAAATTTACTGGAGGATGCTATAGGTCATGACTTGAAAGTTGAAATGACTTCTTGGTCCATGCAGAATGGATGTTGTGTTAGCAAGCATGAAAACCAACATTAATCTCATTGTACATCTCCATCAGATCTCTTAGGTGACCAGGAGCATTGCCAATGAGCAGTAACAGTTTTGAAAGAATCTATTTTTCTGAGCAGTAGGTCTCAACAGTGGGCTTAAAATATACAGTAGATCATGTTATTAAGAGATGTGCTGTCATCAAGGCTTTGTTGTTCCATTTACAGAGAACAGGTAGAGTAGATTTAGCATAATTTATAAGGGCCCAAGGATTTTCAGAGTGGTAAACGAGCATCAGCTTTGACTTAAAGTGACCAGCTGCGTTAGCCCCTAACAGGAGAGTCAGCTGTCCTTTGAAGCCAGGCATTGACTTCTCCTCTCTAGCTATGAGAGTCCTAGATGGCATCTTCTTCCAATAGAAGGCTGTTTAGTCTACATTGAAAAACTGTTGCTTAGTGTAGCCACCTTCATTATCTTAGCTAGATCTTCTGGATAACTTGTTTAATAAGCTTCTACATCAGCACTTGCTGCTTCACTTTGCACCGTTATGTTATGGAAATGGCTTCTTCCTTAAGTTTCATGACCCAACCTCTGCTAGCTTCAGACTTTTCTTCTGCAGCTTCCTCACCTTTCTCAGTCTTCACTGAATTGAAGAGAGTTAGGGCTTTGCACTCGATTGGGCTTTGGCTTAAGGGAATGTCGTGGCTGGTTTGATCTTCTATCCAGATCACTAAAACTTTCTCCATATCACAGCAATAAGGCCATTTCACTTTCTTCCCATAATTGTGTTCACTGGAGTAGCAAGTTTAATTTCCTCCAAAAACATTTCCTTTACATTCACAACTTGGCTAACTGGCACAAGCGGCCTACCTTTCAGCCTGTCTGTGCTTTTGATAAGCCTTCCTTACTAAGCTTAATCATTTCTAGCTTTTGATTTAAAGTTAAAGACTTGGGACTCTTTCTTTCACTTGAACACTTAGAGGCCATTGTAGGGTTACTAACCGGCCTAATTTCAATGTTGCTGTGTCTCAGGGAATAGGAAGGCCCAAGGAGAGGGGGAGAGAGGGGAACGGCTGGTTGGTGGAGCAGTCAGAACACACACAACTTTTACTGATGAAGTTTGCCACTTTATATGGGCATGGTTCAGGACACCCCAAAACAATTACAATAGTAACATCAAAGATCACTAATCACAGATCACCATAACAAATATAATAGCAATGAAAAAGTTTGAAATATTGCAAGAATTACAAAACTGTGACACAGAGAAGTGAAGTGAGCCAATACTGTTGGGAAAATGGTGCTGATAAGCTTTCTGGATGCAGGTTTACAAACCTTCAATTTGTAAAAGCAAAAAACACAGTATCTGCAAAGCACAATAAAGTGAAGTACAATAAAATTAGGGAGGTATGCCTGTACTATCACCCTTGATGATTATATTTCAAATAAGTGGTTCTCAATTCCTTGAAAAAAACATTCCTAGGTTGTAAAACTCGCAAGAGGCTTTTAAAAAGTTTTACGTCTCAAAAGGGCAGAGGAAGAATTTACAATTACAAGTTTTCTAAAGTAAATGCTCTAAGTAAAGGGAGGTCAGAGGCCTATAGTTAGTAGTAAGAAGCTTGTCTAAAGTTTAGTGAAGCTGGGGTGGGGGGGACATTAAGGCCATCTTGATCAATACCAACTGAAAATCTCAAACTAAAAGCAGATCTTCCAAATGATGCCACTTGTAACCTTGGCATGAGACTCAAACCCCTCTGAGTGATGTTCAACTATCAGCTACATTCAGAGATATATGTAGTGAATTTCAGTAATTGGAAGAGTATAGATTTTTTGGATTGAGTAAATTTCTTTTGTTACAATTCACCTTACACAGAGTGTGAAACTAAACAGTAAAAAACATAATTTATCCTTCTCAATTAAATAATTTTTCTTTCTAAAGATAATTTATACTAAATTATGTTTATCCTTTACTAAACTGTAAAAAAAAATGATTTATCCTTCATTAAAGCATTTGGTTTTTAAAACTATGCAAGCTCCATCATTTGTATTTACTTTAAAAAACCAGGTGGCTGTGGTATTGTAGTTTTAATAATCTTACCCTTAAAATTGTTTTTTAACCAAGTAAAAGTCTTTGATTTTATTTTAAGCTATTTTATAGCCACAGATATTAAAATCTAATTTTTCATACTTTTAACTAGATTGTAGATGAGATCTGTGTTTTGGAATGATAACTTTTTCATTGATTATGGATGATTTAATACATAATTGTAGAAATATATACTCAGTAATAAATTTGGCATTTGCTGGCAAATGTCTAAGAGATGCCATATCAAAAATAATGTGTTAGAAATGACACCTCTCTAGAGCATTGATTAAATAATATATTGAAAGTTCACAGCATGCAATGCAGCAATTACTGTAATGACTGTGCCTTTAAATGTGTCTTCACTTGTAAATCTTTGGGCAATTAGTTTTAACAATGCTGACACGTTTTCACCTATCAAACACCTCCACATTTTCATAAGCTATTATAAAATTCAAGTACCTTACCATGAAAAAATATATTATATATTAAACTGGAAAGAAAGAACAACAGTTGGATATATTCATATCCTGTAATGTAAAAGAGGTAGAGATAGAGATGGTTAAGGGGGCAAAATAATAATATCGGACAAGGAAGCCAAGAATACCCAGTGGAGGAAAGACAATCTCTTTAATTTAAAAAATGGGATATTCACATGCAAAAGAATGAAAATAGAATAAGAATGAAAACAGAAAAATATAAAAGAAAAAGAATAAAAACATTGTGCACCACTCACAAAAAATGAACTCAAAATGGATTAAAGACTTAAATATAAGACTATGAAGGTCCTAGAAGAAACTGGAGAAAAAGTTTCTTGACATGGATCTTGGCAATGGATCCAAGATCCATTTTTATATGACAGCTAAGATATGAAAAACCAAATAAAAAACAAGTGGGATGACCAAACTAAAAAGCTTCTGCACATCAAAAGAAACAAAATAAAAAGCTTCTGCACAGCAAAAGAAACAGTCACAAAATGAAAAGGCAACCTGTGGAATGGGAGAAAATATTTGCAAACCACACATCTGATAAGGGGCTAATAACCAAAATATATAAGGAATTCATACAACTCAATAGCAAAAAACCAAATAATTTAATTAAATAATGGACAAACGACCTGAATAGACAATTTTCCAAAGAGGATATTCAAATGGCCAACAGGTACATGAGGAGGTGCTCGACATCCTTAATTATTGGGCAAACGCAAATCAAAAACACAATGAGATATCACCTCACACCTCCTGTTAGAAAGGCTTTCATCAAAAAGACCAATGATAACAAATGTGGTGAGGATGTAGATTCTGGTTATGTAGAAGTCCTGAGATTGCTCTCTGATACAAAAAATATGACCCACCACCTAGCAATTTTCTTACAGATCCTAATAGAACATGGCAAAGATGTGGAGAACACCATATTGTTAAAAGTGTTTAAGGTGAAGGGCACATTTTTAAAAAAGATTTAATTGCTTTCAAAAAATTGTTTAGAAGGTGAAGAAATTAATATAAAATTTAAAATATTGGCAAGCTTCCCTGGTGGCGCAGTGGTTGAGAATCTGCCTGCCAATGCAAGGGACACGGGTTCGAGCCCTGGTGTGGGAAGATCCCACATGCCGCAGAGCAACTGGGCCCGTGAGCCACAACTACTGAGATTGCGCGTCTGGAGCCTGTGCTCCGCAACAAGAGAGACCGTGATAGTGAGAGGCCCGCGCACTGCGATGAAGAGTGGCCCCCGCTCGCCGCAACTAGAGAAAGCCCTCGCACAGAAACGAAGACCCAACACAGCCAAAAATAAATAAATAAATTTATTTTTAAAAAAATTGGCAAATTTTAGGAAGTGCCTTTGTTCCTGAACTTTAAAAAGAAGTGTATAAATCAAATTCTTAAATAAATTCTTAATCTTCAATATGAATAATATTAATAGGTAATAAAGAAAATATTATCAGAGGCGTAACACCAGACTAACCATCTAGAATGTATCATATATTAAATATCTGAAAGTATGCATGGATAAAACTAACTTACACATAAGGTCATAATGTTGAGAGGTGATAGTGTGAAAGAATACCAGAGTACATATTATTGCTTTAGAGACCCTGGCCAAAACTTGAGTCTGAACAGATCATGTAAAAATACCAGAATTGAACTGCATCACATTATCATTTTAAATATTAAAATAATTAGACATTATAAAGAAAACCCTTAAAAAATGTCCACTAAGCAAATTAACATATGATTCTAGAAACTGGAAAAACTGCCAAGAGTGTTGGCAGTCAAGATTATTGAAGGCTACATACCCAGAGGGACACAGGATAGGCAAAAAGAGGACAGAAAATTCTTAATATTAGCCTCAAATATGAAGAATAAAAATCTGAGACTGTGTCTTTATCTTACATTTATTAAGACTGGTAAGAAGGGGCCGCCTACATGAAAGGAATGGAACAATTTAAGGTCCACTGTATTTTTGTTCCTGAATATTTATTCGCTTCACGTGAAGTATCCACCCTCTTCCCACTGGTATTTTTAGTGCCTCCCTAAGGATGGCAGATATATTTTTCCCCCAATATCAGGCTCAACCATATACCTTGCTTGGGCTAATAAATTATGAATGAATGCAACAGTGTGTCAATTCCAGTTTTTATGTAGCATTGCATGAGTCTGCTAATTCTAATTGAAGTGTGAATTTCAAATGTAATCAATAGGGACAATAATCTGTACAGAAGGGTAATAACCATCCAATTACGTGACAGGTGTTTTGGTGTAAGATATTTACTCCTTCTTTCAGTCAATAATCATTTACTGAGCATCTACAATGTGCCAGATTCCATGGCAGGCACTGAGGACACAGTGTATGAGCATTCAACATTATTGCAGAAACCAAAACAGAAGTTGGGTTTTCTAACAAGGATGGCACATGCCTCACTTGAGCTTTCTCCTTTACCTGCCATGCTCTCAGGCTACAGAAACGTGGTTAAAACAGGAAATAACTTAGTATTAAACAGTAAGAAAGCAGGAAAAACAAACAATCTAGATATGGTGAGATCACAGTGAGGACATGTCAAAGAGCAAAGAAAAGATCTGGACAAGCAAGAAAAAAGTAAAGAGAAACAGAATGGTAGCAATGCAAACTAATTCATGTAAATAAAGGTAAGGATCATATTATGCACAATGTAGACTAGTCTGTATGGTGCTGAAAGAGAAGAAAATTTCTGATAAATGATTTAAACACTTAAAATAGTGTATTAATGTTTTAATTGAAAAACAATACCTCTAAGACAATGTAAAGGGAAAAAAAATGGGATACAAATGTAGCTTTGCAGACTTTAGTAAGATCAAGGGCAAAAATAGCATTTGGGAAAATAAAATTCAAAATAGCAAGAAACAGAATGCACAAGGTAGAAATGACATAATGATATAGACTCTTTATGATCCTTATAATAACGAGAAACATTATAGAACTTGAAGTATGAGGAAAGAGTTATTTTAGCCACCAAACGGGTAAAAACCTTGTATAAAGGAGAACCAGTCAGCACAGAATCAAACATCCCTAATACCATAAAATGCTTAAAAACAGAGCTGAAAAGCTCTGAATGATGGAAAGTGTAACCTAAGAATACTGTATTCAATTTAGATTTTTTCCAAGTTTAGGATATAAATAGGCAGTGTCAACTATGGAAGAATGCTGGGATGACAACATACATGAGCCTTCCTTGATATATCTACTTGAAGACAAAATCCAATCAATTAAGAAATGGCCTAAGTAAAGAATTCAAGAAGAAAAAGGCTTGGAATATGAGTTCATTTAAAATATAACTAATATAAATGTTTATCTAACAGACTGAAGATGTTATAAGTTGTTATGATGTCATAATAATAATATTACTAACAAGAATTTAAAAGTGAAAATAGAATTCAGAAGATGTTTAAGAGTCCTAATGACTTAGTAAAGTGGTGAATTTTAGAATAAAAACAGTTAAAAATTACCTAAGGATTCCAGTCTTAACATGTTCCATAATTGCTTTTCTTATCCATAGAATAATCTTTTAGAGATCAACATGTTTTGTAGTGAATTTTTTAAAATTAGAACATCCACAGTGTCTTTAGTTTACTTTATTTTCTGATGTTATATTAAAGATTAATGAGTTTCCGTAAGTATAGCATAGGAATCTTGAACTATTTTAATATCAGTTTATATAAATCAATCTATCTTTTGATCAATATATATGCATAAAGTATACCAGGGCTGATGTTTTAAAAAATTAATAATGAAATATCAGCAAACTGAATCAATATACAAAAAATTATACATCCCAAACAACTGAGATTTAATGAAGGTACTCAACACTGGTTCAACATTTGAAAATGAAATAAGGCAATCCATCCACCTTTTATGAACAGGATAAAGAATAATAACCATGTGATCACATCAATTAAAGCAGAAAAAGTGTTTGCCAAAATAAATATCCATGAGTACATACTGATGTATATAAATGACTTAATTTAAAAAATGGTGAAGCGAAAAATTTCCCCTGCAGAATTCTAAGTAATTTATATCTACTCTACATCTTCAAAGAGTTGTAGCGTAACTCTCTACTTCTTAGATGTGGGCTTCCTAGAGTGACTTTCTTCTCAAGAATGTACTATGTAAAGGGGGAACAAGAGTAACTTAACAGTGGAGAAACCTGACATACACCACCTCAGCAAGGTGATCGAGATCAATGTTAACAGTTATAATTAATGTCAATAGTGTGTATCCTTAAAGTGATATAATGAAAATGGCACTTTACCTCTGTGATCTCACTCCCAAAAAAACAACCATAGTCCAGTAAGGAGACAGATCCCAACAGATGGATATTATATGAAATATATGATCAGTAATGATTAAAACTGTCTCGTTTTATTATATTGTCTCATCTTCTGTAAATCTAAAACTGTTCTAAACAATTAAGTCTATTTAGAAGAAAATTAATAATGGGTATAGCTATGTGGTAGATTTGGAGAAATGCTTCTCCATTAATGCTTTAGTAAGAGAATTTAACTTACTTAAAAATGTTTTTTTAATAAAGACCCAAATTTAGAAATAGAAATTCCATGATATTGTGTGCAACTGTTCTCCTGAGTCTATATTACATTGCTAAAATTAATTTATTTTATTTTATGAAACGTTCAAATGTATGTTTATCAGTGACTACAAACTGACAAATCTTTTCTGAAAAAAATACATGATGTACAAACAATTATGTGCATTCTTTCTTTCATTCAAGAAATATCAATTGAACACTTTCTACTATATCTTTGAGTCTGGATGTTGAAAATGTAAATGGCGAAAATACTGAAAAAATTTTTGAAGTTTTATGTGCCATAAAACTTTCTTATATAAAGCATACAATTATCAATAGATTTATCAAGATTTTCTCTACAACACAGTGTATTTAACACACAAACACACATACGGGTGTCTTAGGGTTCAGAAACCCCAGGGTTGCATGTAGCTACTTTAACACATTCTCTTCAAATGTCTTTTCTTTTAAGACAATCCAACACTTAACCTGTAAATACAGTCTATGATTATTGGCAACAACTTTAAGTCTGCATGTTATCAGATGATTTTCAAACTGTGTTGGCATTATTTCTGTCTAATTATTACTCTGTGGTATTAGAAGCACCAGGCCCTTTCCAAGTTGGAATATTTCTAACAGTACACAACTGATACTTTATTAACATTGCTACTCTAACAAATTAGTGAAGGCATGATTGTATAATATCAATTGATTAACAAGATTATGCTTCTGTTAAAGGTTGTCTTGCCTTAGGTATGTTTTAGTCCATAAAATCATGCATCCTGCTTGGGATACGTCACACTTGTTTTCATTTACAGAAAAAAACTGACTCAAGCTCCATAAGTCTTGAACTGAGGTACAGAGTATAAAAATATTAGAGAAAATAAACATATGCATCAGCAGGGAAAGGCCTGCTGACAGAGACCCAGCGAAAAACACAAAAATTTTGTTAAAATTTTTCTCATTCTTTTTTCCTATTCCTCTCTTAAACATGAACATACAAGTTAAACTTACTCTCTCTCTCTCTCTCTCTCACATGCACACGCACGGACGCATGCACACGCATGGACGCATGCACACCCACCCTTCAAGCTTTGACATTTTCTTGAAGTCCAGAAATATACAGAATTATTGAATCTTGTGGATTTAAACAGCATTTGAGAATGAGCAACCTCCAATATATTCTCTTCCAGCACTCCACTAAAATACTTATAAGTACATACAAAATTATGAAAACCCACAATTCTAAAAATCAGAATAAAGAGAAGTATATAATATTAGAATCTTGTCGTATGCTCCCCTATCCAAGACCCAGGAATTTTATTGTGAAGAACTTACGGAGATTCCCTTTATAACCTAGCATGTTTTTTTTGTTTCTTTTCATTTCTCTCTCCCTTTTTCTCTTTCTCATTATACAGAGACTGCTTGGGAAATGGTAGAAGGCGCCTTAAATTTTTCTTATAGCCTATCCAATGAGTCAAAAAAATCACTTTTTATGACTAGAAAACTGAGCAAACCAAACCTGTTTTGGCTGTTTGCTGATGCTTTTTCTTTTAGACAAAGTATTGACCTTTCAGTTACCTACCATATTTCACATGCATTCAAGGGTAGCAATTCTCAGGAGAGAGAAAAAAATCATGGCAGATAAGCAAAATGTGTGTGTGTGTGCATGCGTGTGTGTGCTGGGGGGCAGCTAGCAATGGATTTTAAATTCAATTGTACAGTCTCCACAAATAACGCACTAGAAAGAAGAGGTAGAGAGGAAAAATCTTTCTTATGTCAGAGGTACAGATCATCAAATAGGAGGGTTGCAAGAGGATGCTGTCTCAGAGAGACGTACCAAGGTAAGAATTTGAGGGAAATTGTGGATTGTGCTTGGAGCTCTAGATGATAAATTGTCCTTCATATGTAAACCCAAAAGGGAAATGTACAAGTGGGCAGAAAGCAAAGTGTGATATTAGCAATTACTAATAATTACTATTAACTATTATTGTAATAACAGCAACCACTAAAATTACTAAATATTCTTCAATTTGGACTTTGCACATATTATTTCTCAAAATAACCCAAGAAGCAGATACTATTACTAACCTCATTTTACAGATCAGGAAACAGAGATACAGTGTTAATTCTCCAGGGTCACACAACTGGGAAATAGTATTTGAGGTATTAACATGGTTTATAGGGCTTAAGTTTCTTGCAAAGTTTGAACTGCAGGACAATGCCAGATCACTGATAGAAGATGCGATTTTGACAACAACAACAACAAAACACTAAAAAGTTTAAATAATTTTTATTAGGAATTATATTATATAGCTGTGTACTGTTTGGATGTGAACTACATTCCAATCTTGAATCCTGCAGAAATCTGTTTCATACTCTCATTCCTTAACATTTTATTTAAAATGTTCTAAGAAATTGTCTAAATCTTTACAAGCCTAGGTCTTAATTTATTTCATCTTTAAACAGGGAACCATTAATGTGCCTTCTCTCCCCTGAGAGTTATCTAACCTGAAGCCCAAGAATGCCATAACCTTTCTGGATGTGTTTCTAATTGATATGTAATTACAAGTAATTCAATTAAATGAGCTTGTTTGGATTTTTAATGAAGTTGTTAATGTAATAATTATTTTCTGGGCACTGTACTTCAAGCATCTAACATACTTCTCTTTGCCTAAATAATTCCTTGTGAAAATTAAAACAATGCCTCTTTCAATTCTTAATCTTTCCCTTATCACAAAGATGTCAATAAAGAACCCTTTTGAGTAGCTTTGCATCATCCATACACTGCTACAATATTTTACATGGTTTTATTATGTTAAGATAGAATAGTTTAAACAGGGATTTGGAGGATCACATGGCTGCTGTTGTCTTTTTCAATATTGAAAAATTATCTGTAAGGATAACTGGCCACAGAAAGAAGAGTGGAAAAGCAGTGGAGATATTAGTGAGCACACAAATTTCCTATAGAAACTTTATGAAAGACTGAAAGAAGAAAGAAAACCATGACTTGAATAAAATAAACAACAGGAAGGAGGTGGGGAAAGTAGAGGAGTCGGGTAGGAAGGTTGAAGAATCAGGATATTTCAAAATTGAAAATGTATGGTTAATTCAACTTACATGCTTTCTCTGAGAGGGCGTGATTTCTACTTAAGGAGAAGAAATTAAGCAAATCTGTGAGTTAGAACAGAGCTTGGGACTTTTAGGATACAAATAATATTTTCTGCATATATACATATATCTGAAGTATATGATCATATGGAACAGTGATACACTCAGCTATACATGCTAATGCATAGAGAGAGACTCAGTATGAACAGAATCCAGAAGATACCATCTGAAATAATAGAAGCAAGTTAAAGAACTGAATAACATGTTTATCCTAGACCAAAGAAAAGTCTTATAGTAGCTGTAGGCATTTCCAGGAGATACAAGATGAACTGGTGATTCAGGTGATTGAAACAAGGGTCAGTTTCCTCCATTTGTTGAACTGGGTAGACAAGAGATAGTGATAAGCGGACGGACTTTTGCAGACTCAGGAAATTGAGAAATGGTGTTGACAAAGAGACTAGGAATGGGGAAGTGATTTAACTCAGTTTCCTCAGCTTATTTTTTTAGGGGATTAGGACAAAAGAGTTATCTTTCAAGAAAGGACACTGATATCTGAAAAAATGTTTCCTGGCCCTTTAATTCCTTCAGAAGCAATACATTTTCTAGCACTTTTTGTACAAAGAGAAACACTTCAGTAAACTGTACATTATCAGGGAAATTTATTCAGTATGTTGAGTGTGTTTGATGATGTAAGGTTGTATCATGGTAAAAGATGCAATATTACCTTCTCTGAATATTTTCCTAACTAGGAATGCCAGAATACTTTGCTAAAATATTCTCAATACTTTAGCTGACTTCAAATGCGAAGACAACTTCTGTAAAAAGGAAAGTGTTTATGATTAAATATTGGAATAAAGCCATATTGCATCTTGAAAACAAGAAGGAAAATATTTATGGAGTAGAAAAGGAAAGATCTCCAAACAAAAATACTCAAAAACAAAGAGGAGAAAAAGAAAATACAGATAACCTTCAAGGATTAGACTACCTACAAGGGAATAACAGTCTGTTATTCATTAGGAAAATAAATATATTTTGATTTATCTGAGAGTACATAAACTCTCAGAGGATGAATATATTTCAGAAAGAAAATTAAAAAGCACCACAGAAAAAAAGTAATGACCTCCAAGAAGAACAAGTAAGCAACTAAATCAGTATATTGTTAATCCATATAACTATATTTTAAAAACTGTAATTAGAATAATCCAATTTGATGTGTTTAAAATTAAAAGTTTAGATATTGGTAATATCTAAATTAGCAAATAGAAAGTTGAAAAGAAAATTAAAGCAAGATTTTAATTTACTGAAAATATGCACAAATATGTATTTTTTGTTAAAATTTAAGGAAAGAAAACCTAAAAGTATGTGTAGAAGCATACATCATTGAAACCAACAGAGTACGAAAACTGAAAGTCAAAGAAATCCAGTCAGTGTAAGAGAAGTCAGGGAAGATTAATGAAGGAAGCACAAAAAAAAAAAAATGTTAAATACAAAATACAGAATGATACAGTTAAGTAATTTCAAATAAATAAGCAATCATAATGAATATGAATAGATTCAACACTCCCTTAAAAACCATAGACATTTTATGGATTAAGAAAAAAAATAAAATCAAGTAATTCCAAAGAAATCAGTAATCATAAAAAATATGAACATACAGACCTCTTAGCACTGATTCCTTTTGATTTAAAAAATAAACTCTTAGAAATAGATCAAATGTTTTAAAATGAATATGAATAAATTGAATGGAAAGACAGAAATTATAATCAACTACTTCAAAGTCTTACTACAAAGTAGAGAAAAAAAGTAACATAGTAGCTGGTAGAAAAGTGGGGATAAGAACAGTACTATTATTTTTTTTTTAAGAAGGAAGACTAGGATTGTGTGTTCATGGAAATGATGCAGTAGACCATGAAAAAACTGAGGATGGAGGAAAAAAAATGTGGATAATTGCTAAAGCAACATTTTACATAGGCAACAGGACCTGCTTACAGTTTACAAATCAAGAAATAATGTTTTAATGTAAAAGTTACATCATAAAAATAACACAAGAGGTAATTATAAAAATATCCCTATTAATACATATGAAAAGAGTAAGAAATAATGATTAAGGTAAGCGTTCTAATTCATGACAGTACATCAACAAATGCTCTTAAAAATTAATAAATAAGGAAACAGGCTCAAGATAGCTATAAACTTTATATATAATGATAAATATAAACATTAGAAGACTGAAAACAAACTTTTAGCACTGGCTGTCTTCGTGAATGACACAGATGAAGGCTTTTATTTTGAATTCTATATTCTTCTGGCCCATTTGAAAAATATTACCACCTATATACATCATCACTATATTAGGAAAAAAGAACTTATTTTTTATGGTAACAAATTATGGTATATTTCATCAAAGGAATATAAGGATGCAGTTACATAGAATAAGGTAAATCTATACATTTTGACAAAGAAAATGTTCCAATATATCATTATGTGAAAAAATTCCAGTTCTGGAAAAATATGTATTAAATTCTAAATACATACATTTGGGTATAGGATTGAATTGGTGAATGAAAAGAATATTTTCAAGTTGGACTCTCTAATAATCATGGACATGAATTACTCTAATTATATTCTTAACTGATAAGTTTTAATAACTAGTAAGGATTCTAGAAGTCAGAGGTTTCTGAGAAATAGTTGAGTCATAGTATAAGGACATATGTCATTTTAGAGGATAAAAAGCTTTCTTCCTTTGATGCTGGAACAAGGTCATGGAGGCTCCATTAGCTTACATCAGTTTGATCATTTTTAATGACATAAATTACTGACCACTGAAGAATGAAAACCTACCTCTCATTTAGAATTTCTAAAGAGGTGAGGACAGTAGGTCTGATCCTACCCTTTGCATTGACTCCCTATGCAGTATTTGTTATAATCTTGAATCCCTACACATGAATTATGAAAATAGCTCTGATCATTTGATAGGGCCATCATACGTGTTTAAATTCCATTAATTTATAAATTAAATACAAGTTGACAATTTTTATTTTAAAAGAAAAATGTTTTAGACATTCCAAACTAAAACTATATTAGTCACTGCAATGTTATAAAGTTGCCCATCTATGTTTTGAAGCTAAATCTAGCTGTATAGCACAGAGTTTAAACTCAGGAGCCAGAGTACCTGAAATTAAACCTCTCCTGGTTCTAATATTCATCAGCTGTTGTGACGTGTAAAAACCACTTAATAACCTATCTCTGTGTTTCAGTTTCCTCATCTGTAAACAGGAATAAAAATGGCACTTAATTTATAAGGGTTATTTTGAAAATCAAATTAGGCAATATTTGTAAAATGCTAGGAAAACATTTTGACAGATAGTAAATGCTATATAAAGTATTTGTTAAATCAATCAATTAAATACGAATTAATAGGCAAAGTAAGAGTTACAGTTTGGCAATATGTTATATTAGACATGGTCAAATTTTTTCTCTAGTCCATTTCCAGTCACAAATTTCAAATTTTTGAGAAACTGATTTTTAAAGTAGATATTGATTGAATGGAAACACAAACATATGCATTTATTTCCATGTGTTTTTATAAAATTAAACAGTCACTCTCCCATCTCATGTTAGAACAATTATCATGATAAACCCATGCTGCAGGACAATTTCTGTCAAATGAGCAAAGAAATCTAGCATATTCTAAATATGAAACACACATACTGGATGAACCAAAGCATCAGGTTAACTAATTAAGACTTGGCTTTAAAATATGGTTCCAAACCTAGTAGCCACAATGACCATCTGAAGAGCTTTATAAACATAGATATTCACACCCTGCCACAGTTAAGTGATCCAGAATCTCTAGATTTCTAAGGGTGCAACCCCAGAATCCCTCTTCTTTTAAAAAGCAAAATAAAACAAAATAAAAACAAATAATAAAAGAAAACCCTATGGTTACCAGGGAGGAAAGGGGTGGGGAGGGATAAACTGGGAGATTGGGATTGACATATACACACTACTATTTATAAAATAGATAACTAATAAGGACCTACTGTATAGAAAAGGGAACTCTACTCAATACACTGTAATGACCTATATGGGAAAAGAATCTAAAAAAAGAGTGGATATATGTATATGTATAACTGATTAACTTTGCTGTACACCTGAAACTAACACAAAATTGTAAATCAACTATACTCCAATAAAAATTTAAAAAAGAAAAGAAAGCCCTCTCCAGGTGTTGTAATTAAAAACACATGTAAGAACCTCTGGCTAAAAGATATATAAGGACTCTCAGATATTTACTTCTATCACTGTTTTACATAGGAGTATGAGTCTGTGTGTGAACTAACTACCAAGCATTAGAGTCAAATAACTTAAATTATGCTTTCCTTGTCTCATCTATGTTGCGCATTCAGTCCTTAGTAATCTAAGCACTACTAAGTTCAAATCGCTGGATACGGTGGCCATCAGTTTCCCATGTGCTCAGTTTGTATGATATGAGCAATATGAGTCATACAGAAACAATGGGCTCATGAAAATAAAGGAAACAGATTTCCACTGCAGACACAATCTAAAATCATAACTGTAACCAAAACAGTATTTTGCTTTCAAAAATCAACATCAGATGATTAGGTCATTACCCAGTGAGTGATTCACTGATTTTGAATATGGCATCTAAGCTATGGAAGATTGAATTTTTTTTTTTTTTTAAAGGAGATGGGTAGGGGTATTGACATTTTAGTTCAGAACGGGCCAGCTGACACAGCTCAAATGTACTTGGGAATCATGTAAGTGAAAAAGAAGAAAAGAATCTACACTTTTATATGATTTGGCAAATCATGATTTCCTAGTGCTGTGTTATTTATTTTCTAGATAAAAGAGACACAGCTACATCGTTAGTAAAAATAAGGTATGCGACTATAAAGAGGTGATTTGTTTAAGAAATATTAGGTCCAATATCTCAGGAGACAGATCACATAAATCCTCTTGCTTGTTGCACTGATTTGATACACTTTGCTGGTAATGGGATTCAAGTAAATTATAAGCAGATGGTTTATTGGGAGGAGTTCACACTGAAGTGTTGACAGACATTTCAAAAAGACTGCAAGGGGTTCCATTTCATAGTCAAATCAGCTATAACTGTCTATCTTTCATTAACCGGTAATAAAGAGATGCATTTTAACAGGGTCTAATTGGTTTTAGATTATCGTGTCTTTCATCTCTTTTCCATAAAAGTTCTGGAAGTATCCTGGAAAGGTATAGCTAGTTCTTTCACCCCTTTGGTCTTTAGTCACAGAATGATATTAAACAGTAACTCTACTGCTACTGGTTTCTATGGGAATAACATGTTTTCACTAAAATGAGTAAATACACATAAGGACTTAGAGACGTAGACATTTTCATCTGCTGCTCTAAGATGTTTGTCAAGCAAAATGAATTACTGTTTTTACTTACATGATATTTTATCAGTACTTCCTTCTATGGCTTGTTTTTTTTTATCCCATTAGGGTTCACAGAATTTTATTTTTGTTCAGTTTTTTACTTCCTTGCCTTCCATTTTCCTTTTCTCTCCAGAAATAAATATATTTCAGGTCAATGTGCTGCTATCCTTAAGTTGTCTTGTCCTAAATCACCAGTTCAATAAGAAAATCAAAGCGATTCAAATTATTTCCTGATACGTATCAAAATCGTGATGTGATTAGATTGTTCACACTTCACACTGATTGGCCATATATATATATATATGTATGTATACACATATATATAGCATGACAAAGCCAAAATTTATATGGGCACTTTATTTTTTCATAGTCCAGTTCGCTTGTTTTCAGACTCTCCTCGCATAGGGCAGCAGGGAAAAGAGAACTATTCTAATCCTAAAGTAAGCACCCTTGCTGGACTGATTCAACCTTACTGAATAAAAAAGTCTGGTGGTCTCAACTGGGCAGATGGGAATTTGGTGCCAACAGGCTCTCAAAAATCACTCTTATAAAATTTTATTTTTATTAACAAACATTCAACTTCCTAAAGGCTTAAAAAGTAAAATTTTAGAAGACAATTAAGAGCCACTTATGATTGTCACATGTCTTTTATAGCAGAACAATGTATCTGTTCCACCAAAGATGGACTATGGACTATGGACATACTTATTCCCTACAAAATCAGGAAATAGTGATTATTTTATTCATGGGAGTGAAAACTTGACATGATTCTATAACTGTTATTATAAGTAAATAAATCATGCAGATAAACCCTAGGCATATTCTGCTCTGAAATCTCCTGTTATCTGAGCACCAGATAGAAATTAGTTTCCTAAATCTCTATTTTCCACATTGTGTTTGGAGAAAATACTTTTCAAAATGTTTTTATTCTAAATTAACTAGTAGCTTCAGTAAATAAAATGGTCAATCATTTATCCAATTTTAATAATGTAAAAGGATTATATAATTGTATATTTTGGTTATGATCATATGTGTCATTAATGTAATAATAACTTATTAAATTTATTAAAGTTTTTCCTATCTGCATTGAAAATAGTACATAGACCCTCTGTTCATTACTTACTTATTTATTTTTGGGTCTTTGATGATTTGCCAGAAGTGGATTAGTCAGTGTGTGATAACTATATAATTGCTTGCAATGGTATTGTTAGCTGCTCATGCGTTTTAAAATTCATGTGACTAATAAGTGTCCCTGGCAAGTACCTTCTATACTGTACATGCACGAAGAGAAACTACACTGTAGAACACTGTAAATTATGCAGCTGAGCTTTAAATGCTATACAAATGTAGCCTATGAGTAGGCTGAACTCCCACCTGCTGTGGGAGCACAATACTAGATATAAAGTGTTCTGGAATTCTAAAGTTGAACAAACATGGCAAGAATACAGAACACCAGCTAAAAAAGAACTGATGGAAGCATATCTCTCCTTTTTTCCAAAAAGCTTAAATGCAATTATTCAGTGGCATCTGTGACCATTAGAATATAAATATTTTAAGCAATAAGTACAATCAAAATTCAATTATATTTACATAACTAAACACATTTCTCTTGTTGTAAAAATGGCTACTTTCCTGAAAACTTGGAAGTATATCAATTTAAATCTAATAACATTTCTTGACATTTACTATAATTTAAAATGTCCTACAGAAATGATTTTAGCCCACAATATAAATGAAAGCCGTGTTCCAAAGTAAAACATGCATATGCAAAAGAGTAAATAAACACGCTAAGGCAATGAAGTGAATGTTATGACAAGATAGTTTCACAATAACATTGGTCCTTACCAGTAAGTGAAAACAGAGGTTTCATCTCAACAAAGGAAAACCCATAGTATTTTTGGAAAGAAAGAAAATATCTACAATTTGGGAGGAATGGGTGATAATGGAATATGGTGTTTATTTTAGTGCTATGGATAGAAGCAAAATGTGAAAGTTGAGTAGCAGATAGAGTCCAAAACTGAGTCCAAGAATTCATTCAAATTACAGTGTGCCTTCTATGGCTGTTGTTGTTTTATTGTTCTTTTCAAATCAGCACCCATACCCTCTAGATCTTGTGATAACATCTTTCTTTTCTTTTGACAATCCACCTCTCCTTCACTCTAAGTTCCTGGGTCTCCTGTGAGGTCTGGAGCAGGTATTGCTGCTGCCCTCTTGAGATCACAAGGAGAAATATTTTCTGAGAAGGAAAACTACACAGTCAAAAGCTAAACTGACATAAGAGATATTGAGAATCAGATTCTGGGACTCCGAAACTGCATCAGGTCCATTTTGTAGTCAGCATTACTCAACTTTCCACTTAGATGGGCTCAAAAATTCTTTTTTAGATTGAGGCATTTTGAGTGAATTACTTGCCACTTGGTAACAGACCAATTCTAACACGCAGTACAAAAGTCAGTAGATGACAAGGAAGAAAAGTCCCAGGGATGCAGGGCATTGATATTCAGTTACAGAATTTCCAATTTTTTTCCTAAGAGGAACTCCTGGAAATACATATTTTAAAAAATGGAATAGAGAAAATCAAAATTGGCAAATGTAAAAAGAAAATCAGTTGGCTAAATAATAGCATGAATAAATGAAGGTACAACATCTAGATGTATCATGATAATATTTCCAACTGGCTAGGGTTTAAAAATTCCACACTTCCAAACATGGAAATTTGTTTGCTCTGCCCGACTCCATTTTTGAAACCTATCATCTTCTCTGAGGATACTCCTATTGGGCGTCTAAGCCCAACAGTGCAATATCTGCCCTAGTTCTCTTCAAAATTCTTTAAAGTTTTTTGTTTAATGTCCTTGATTGATATGCTGTTCGAGAATCTCCTATTCATCTGCATTTCCTTGCCTCATACATTAGTGAAATTAGGATTCAAGCTCTAAATATATACCTATTCAATTCCCATTTGTCACCTCCTTTCAGTTCCAGCCACTTACTGCTTTAACTAACCCCCATATTCCATTCAGACTTCTCAGACCAGACCACTGGAGCTCTATCGTGGTCAGTACACTCTCTTGACATGGATAATTCCGTTTTCTAAGATAATTCAACTTGTTTTCTGATTTAAACGTTTTGAGCTGCTGGAGATTATAACTAGCTTCTGAATATCAGAGTAATGAAATGTTATTACAGCTTTCGAGTTTACTGACAACATGTACATTAAATGTGCTTATGAGCGTTTTAAGAAATTCTGAAGTTGTATTCTGCAAGAAAACTCTAGGAATTCTGCCAAATATTCCATGATTTGGCTGATATTCAAGAAAAGCTTTACGAGGCACAATTTTATTGTCCCATTCTGCATGACATTGATTTGCCTTTGAACCCAACTAAAGTCCATTACTTCATAACTCAAGTTAATAGGTATATAAATAGGATATTTCCTTACCACTGCAGTATGTCTCTCAATATTTTTTATTTATTAAATTTACTGAATGCCCGAAGTTAATCAATATCTAGGAACACTTCAAAGAATAATAAAGGATGATACTGAAATGTGTGCATCACTGCAAACTTAATATAAAATAGAGTATTAGGGAGTTTTCCAAGTAATATAGGCCACAGAATTTTTTAATCTTTTCTATCTGGATGGCATACTTTTTAATTACCTGGGATAATTAAAATTTGTTTAAAAACTTAGTAATTTAAAAATGTAATGGTAATCGATAACTGGCCCGTAAGTCCTGAATGCTTCAGACTTCATATTCGAATATATTCAATCATAATTTTGATTGTTTTATGATTCAACTACTTTGCAGTGAACTACGTGGAAGCAATACATATGACAAAGAGATTTAATCCTAGATAGCTGAGCAACGCTGATAATAATTGAGAGCTTTAAAATGGCTTCTCTCCCTCTAATACCCATTTTTGAATGTGGAGCCACTAATCAAAGCAGTGATTCTGAGAGTGAACTGAATTACATAAGACAATCACAGCTGATATCCCAAGGGGTCAGCAAATAGTCCACTACAGCCCAACTAATCAACCTCTAGATAATGTGCCTCATGTCCAAATGCTCTGTAGGAAATCAAATTGCATTTTCTTTCTTTCTAGGCTATTACTCAGCCATATCATTCCCACGTATTTACACAACAGATATGTGAACATATGTAGAAATAAAATATATGACAATGACACAAGCACAAAATAAGGGGAAGTGGAAGCAAGCTGCTGTATACTTATACTGTATGTGAAGTAACACATTATCATCTTAACATTGAGTATGTGTCTTCTGTCATTATGGATAATGCATTTGTGATGTAATCCATGTTGAAAATGAATCTGGACTTTGCATTTATTGCTGAGTAGTATTTTATTGTGTGAGTGGAACACTGTTTGTCCATTCATCTTTTAAAGGACATTTTGGTTGTTTCCATATGGGGGAGTTTATCTATAAAGACACTATAAACATTCGCATACAGTTTTTTGGTAAACATATATTTTCAATTCTGTTCGGTAAACAGCTAGTTGTGGGATTGCTGGGTCAAATGATAAGCGTATGTTTAACTTGAAAAGAAATTGCCAAAATATTTTTCAAAGGGGCTGCATCGGTTTGTGCTCCCACCAATCATAGATGATTATTTCAATAATGATATAACCAGACCAGTTTTATTTCCACTAATACAAGCATAGTATATCTTCTTCCATTCTTAAACTAGTCAGTTCTTCAGATGGTCGTGCCTTTTGCTGCAATAGTTGTTTTAAATATTTTAATCCAAACTGACAGTCTCTGCCTTTTAATTTGGATATTTAAACCATTTACGAGCTGTGTTTAATTAATATATTTGGGTTTAAATCTACCATGTTAGTAACTGTTTTCTATTTTAACTATCTACTTTTGTTCTTTTTTTCATTATTTTCTTTTGATTGAATATTCGTATCACTCCATTTTATCTATTTCACTGACTTTTTCTTACCCCTGTATCTTTGTTTTGATTTTTCATTGGTTATTTTAGGGCTTACAGGTGTGTTAGTTATCATATTCAATGTTCAAATAATATTATTTCATTTCACATATACTATTGTACCATAGTATACTTCCATTTATCCTAGGCTGGTGTTCACACTATCATTGTCATATGTTTTACTTCCACATATGCTCTACACTCCACAGTACCTGTTAAAATTATTTTTTTGCATTAAACTTTGAAACTTTTGTAAGACTTCTGAAATAAAATATACTTTATATTTACCGTATATCTCTCGTTTTCAGTAATTCTGTGTGTAGATATAAATTTCCATCTGGTATCATTTTCCTTCTACCTGAAGGACTTCATGTTTCTTAGTCCTGGCCTGCAGCCAATGACTTTTTTTTCCTTCATTTGTTGTAAGTTTGAAAGTTTCTTTCAAAATCATAAGGATGTTGTTTTACAACATCATAGCTTACTTCATTTCCAAAAAAAGCTCTGTCATCCTCCTTCGTTCCTTTGGGCATGTCTCTCTCTTCTGTACAATGTCTTTCTTAGCTGCTTTTATGATTTCTCTTCATCTCTAGCATTAAATAGTTTTAGTATAAAGTGCCTTGGTGTAGTTTTCTTCACGTTTATTGTGGCTGGTGTTTGAAATTCTTCCTTCTGCGGGTTTAGAGTTTTTGTCAGTTTTTGACAAATTGTGGGCAACCAGTTAGTGTATTTTTCTGCTGTCTCCACACCCTTAACTTCTCTTTCTAGGGCCCTACACAAATATTAAGATGCTTAATGCTGACTTACAGCTCATTGATGGAACACAGTTTAGTGTGTTCTGACTTTTTAAAATTTTGGATAGGTTCTATCTGAATGCAATATCTAAATTGATATTAATATCATTTGGTATTTTCTAATGTTATATTTTTATTCCTCTAAGTTCGATATGTGTCTTTTTTGTACTTCCAGGTGTTTCCTTATCATGCGTATGTTTTTCTACCTTCAACATTGAAGTCTTTTTAATAGCTGTGATAACTGCCTTGTCTAATAATTTTATGTATTTCCAGATCTAGAATTATTTGCTGATTTTCCTAATTATGAATTATTTTTTGGCTTCTTGGTATGTTTAATAATTGAATATCATACATTTGAACTTTATTTGGGTGCCAGACTTATTGGAGAGGATGGTAATATTCTTTGAAATATTTTTAGCATTTTTCTGTGATTTAGTTACATTTCTTAAAACTGATTTGATCCTTTCAATGTGTGATTTTAACTTTTGCTACGTTTAAACTCCCAGAGACTAGTGTAACCTTTCCTAGGTAAAAGTTGGCGTCACTAATAAGGCAAAATGCTTCTGTGTACTTTACATGATTTGTAGTATCTTGGTAGGTTTTTCTACTCTGTCTATGCTGAGCCCTACTAACCTCTGGGAATTCTGTCCTGCTGTTGGTGTGAGTGGTTGCTTTGGCTTTAGATGGTTTCTTCACAAGTGTACACTGCTTGGTATCAAGCAAAAGACTCAACCAGAGTTCTACGTGTAGATTTCTTCTCTTCAGTACTCTTGTGAATTCTTGCCACCTTGGTTTCCCTAAACTCTGAACTATTTCCACAACTCAGCAAACTTCCTTTGCTGTGGACTAAGCATTCTATCCAGGCAATAGGCATGATATAATCCATAGCTAACCTCATTAGCTTTCCTTCTCTCAAGAATTATTGTCTTTACCACTTTTTTTCCAGTGTCTGAAAATTCTTTTCATACATTTTTTCCTTCTTTTTTAGTTGTTTAAGATGACAGGGTAAATCTGTTACTCCATGATGGCCAGAAGTTTAAGTCACCAGTATATCAACAAGTTTTGAAGATGAATAAAATTTAACAATTATCAATAATAACAAATTTTAACCAATGAAATAGGGGGAAAATAAGATAGGCTTTCTATTTTCTCTATAAAAATAATATTATAGACTATCATTATCTAAAAGATGACCAACAAATAATATAATGCACAGTATGTCACATAATTAATATAAGTATTTTTCTGGATTTTATTATGTTTGTGTCATGTGTCAGCTATTTAAAATTTATAGTGTGTTATGATCTATTTTCTCTAAATAAGTACACTTTACCATATATAACTTTTGAAAATAATTTTGCATTTATTTTTTATCTAAAGATGTCTCGCAAATTGTCTAAACTTAAGCTCCCACAAAACTTGGATTCACCACTGCTACTGTCTGGAACATAGAGACAAACACTGAAAGAAAATTTTATATGTGTAGTCATTCCAATTTAAAGGCTTTTTGTGTCTGGTATCTTGGCTCAGTTAAAATTGTATCACACTTAACTCAGTTTCCCCTCTTCCTACTCTATTTAAAATCTCAGGAAAATTTCAAAGTATCTTCTTTTGTTTCCAAGTCTTCTTCTGTGACCTTGAACAAGTTACTGGTACTCTTTCACTGTGAACATGTTACCTCTCTGTTCTTAAATACTCTCTTGTTTAAGACAAATCTTTTTTTTATTATTACAAAAAAAGTCAACAAAAAATGAGTCTGACATAGGTTTTTGAAAAAATATTTATCAAATACATGAAATAATATATAAGGATTTTATCAGTCTTTTCTTGAAATTCCATCATGATTTATACAGAAACATCCTTATCTACTCATCATGTCATTTTTAAAAACAACAAAAATGATGCTCTTAAACATAAAACCAATTCTACCTTTTCTGTATCTGCGTCCCCTTCACACATAGAAAGAATCTTCTCCATAAGAATTAATTGTACCTCATGACTGATTTCAATGACTCCTGATTTTTATAAATGTTGAAGCTTATATTCCTGTGCATCAAAGTCACCAGACAGTTCTCTCTTGTTCTATTCAAAAGCTCCAGTACTATTATAGCTGAGATTCTGGATTATTTGCTTCAGGTTGTTGGGCTTTGTAAATGAACAGCCACTCGCTTTCTCGGATCTCATAAATAATTCGCTTTGCTCTATTGCTAATCTTTCAACCCCCTCAGCCAAACTGTGTTCCTTCAACACACCTTAAAATATATCTTAGCGTGTCTGTATACATACTCCTCTCCATCACTTAAATTATCACACTTGGGTAGTTTATTTCCCCCACTTCACTCCTCCTTTATTTTTTCTTTAATTCACAGCCAATAATCTGTAAGATGTTTGTGTCCTGAAATGGTTTCAGGTTCTGGCACCATCAGATACAGAATCTGGTGTGGTGAATACTTTGGAAACAGTGGCCAAACTACACTTGGACACTGAGATTAGGTAATACTAGGGACTATTTCTGAAAGTTATCAATCTTTTGATAATTTTAAATACCTGCATTTGAATGATATAAAATTTAAATGATATTCTCCAAAGTAACAGTTCATGCTTTGGAGAACTCTACTGTTTCTGCAAAGCTACTCCAAGAGCAGTCATGAATGAGGAGAGATTATAGCAAAAAATAGGAGAAATACTTATTCTCATTCAACAAAAAACATAAAGGTAACAAAGCCTACTATTACTATTGTTATCATTTAATAATTTTTCTAGAAGGAAAGTTAAATGATGATTCAGATAAAAGACAAATATCTATTGGAGAGGAAAAACAAAAGTACAAGAAATTACACAAATAAAAATTAATAAAATTAGCATATTTCCTTACACCAGCAATAATAAACTAGAGAAAATATTTGGGAACCAATTTTTTTAAAGAGGAACAAAAATGTATGTGGCTTATACATATTAAAATAGTATTGAGGATGGGGATGGATAAAGATGATGTGATATATATATAATGGAATATTACTCAGCCATAATAAAGAATGAAATAATGCCATTTGCAGCAACATGGATGGATCTAGAGATTATCATATTAAGTGGAGTAAGCCAGACAAAAATAAATATCATATGATATCACTTATATGTGGAATCTAAAAAAAAAAAAGATACAAATGAACTTAAATACAAAACAGAAATAGACCCACAGCTATAGAAAACAAACATGGTTACCAAAGGGGAAAGCGGAGGAGGGATAAATTAGGAGTTTGGGATTAACATAAACTCACTACTATATATAAAATAAGTAACCAACAAGGACCTACTGTATAGCACAGTAAACGATACTCAATAGTTTGTAATACCTATAAGAGAGAAGAATCTGAAAAAGACTATATATAGATATATGTATAACTGAATCACTTTGCTGTACACCTGAGACTAACACAACATTGTAAATCAATACACTTCAATAAAAATATAAAATAAAAAAAGTTCAAAAAATAGTATTAAGAAATATAAAAAATATTTTATCAATTTAGAGATGCAAATCATGTATCTTGCTTACAAGTATTAATTTTTTTCTAGGTACCTCTGATTTATTTTTTTTTAATTTTTATTAGGGTATAATTTACAATGCGGTGTTAGTTTCAGGTGTACAGCAAAGTGAACCTGCCATACATATACATACATCCACTCTTTTTTAGTTTCTTTTCCCATATAGGCCATTACAGAGTACTGAGTAGAGTTCCCTGTGCTATACAGTAGGTCCTTATTAGTTATCTATTTTATATATAGTGGTGTATATGTGTCAGTCCTGTTCTTCCAATTTATTCCCTCCCTCCCTTACTCCTGGTAACCATAAGTTTATTAGTAGCATTTTTTTTTTTTTTTTTTTTTTTTTGGCTGCACCGAGCAGCATGCAGGATCTTAGTTCCCCAGTCAGGGATCAAACCTGTGCCCACTGCATTGGGAGCAAGGAGTCTTAACCACTGGACCACCAGAGAGGTCCCTACAAGTATTAATCTATAGGTTTAACATCATTCCCCAAATACTTAATATGATCTATTTTAGTTAAACTATATAATGCCATTCTGAGAAACACTTATAAAAATATTCAGGTTTTAACAAGTTCCAAAATGTTAATAAATTATTGTGACAATGTAAGACATGATTACTGGATATAAAAATACTCAAAGCTATATTAATTGAACCTGAATACATCAGAATCAAGAATTGAAATAATAGAACACACCTGTGTTTATGTTTGTATGAATAAGATATCATAGGAAATTACAAAAACTGCCATTCCCTTAATTAGCTTAAGCTAATAATTTTATTCCTCTCACATACCTCCTGTATTACAAAGTCCTATCAATTCTATACTCGATGTAAGTCTTAAATGTTTCAATTCCTTTCCATCTGTACTGTCAACTACTTCAATAAAAGCAACCATCATGTGTAACATCAATTATTACAGCAGCCTTGCAAAAACCTGGAATACAAATTGATCATCATGAGAGTTTTGTTAAGTCAAAGGAAATAAAGATTTAAACATAATAGAACACAGAATAAGCTTTAAGGGGCAGTTATTATCATCACATTAAAAGTTTGTCTTAGAGTAGATATTTTAGTTGAGACTACGGTAGAATAAAAAAAAAAAAAATACCACGTTTTTGCAACTTTCCTTATCAAGGGAAGATGAAGGGCTGAAGACCTAAAGCACTGCAACGCAGCGAAATAGAGAGGAGGATGAACACCAAAGGTAGCACTGATAAGAAAATTGAGAGAGAAATAAATGGTCACTCTTAGCCATCTTCTAGACTTCATATTTTAGCTTTATAACTTGGTATTTAGCTATTCTTTCTAGAAATGGACTACACCTTCTTGTGGGGTAGTTAAAAGCGGTGATGCACTAAATACAGACTTCAAAGACAGACTAATAATAAGTAATAATTAAAACAGAATAATAAACTATGTATGTTGAAAAGAAGGAACTTAAATCTTCTATAAGATGATCTTAGATTTTTGTTTTTTAAAATTCCTTCAGAAGAATAAAAATCAGTGCACATAAGAAAGTAGTAGAAGAGGGTAAGAACCAGTATGTCTTCTTTTGCCATCACCTTTCTCATAGTTTTGGACTTATTCCTCTACAATGAAATATTATCACCTTAATTCTTTTCTCAAGTTCTTTTCCTAGAGGACCAGAACTAAGAAAATAAACTTTCTGAAAATATAAAGAAGATAAAACAAGAAGACATTTATTCTTGTGTTGTATAATTCAAGATTACTTTACTCAACCTGGACACTGGTAGGGTTAGAGGAGACCAATACTGGGAACCAAGATAATAATATTAAAGACAAGTTTGGGAAAATAATAAGATAATATGAAAAGAAGCTGTATTTTCCTGGTTTTATTTAATGTACTCCTCTCAGAAACTCTCTGCCTAAATTTTAGGAGAGATGCAGCCCGTGCTTCCTTATAACCCATCAGGCCATTATTCTGAATTTCCCAAGTCAGAGGTTAAAATGGGTGTAGAGGCCAAAAAGGACCATTTCCAGTGGTCCAAATGGAAACCAGAATGTGAATCCTAACAGGATAAACAGAGCACAGAAGCCTGCTGACCAGAGACAGCTTTCTAGATAGAAAAGTATAAGTTGCAAGATCTGAAGCATTGCTTAATAGAGTCTGGATTTCAATAAAAATAAACTAAAAAGTTGATTTAAAAAAAATAAGTTATATTTTTGACAGACGTTTAAAAAATATATATCTTAAGCCTGATCTACAAATATCTGCATTAGCAAAACCCTTAGGCTACTACTCTGCCTGCCCATCTAAACCATGCTTACAAGATATCGGCCACTGAGGACTACACCTTGCAGAATGGAAGGCCACCTGCATGTTTTTCTCAGATATGTTCAAAATGGGTAAGAACAAATAGGGGAGGTACAGATGATGTAAAAATACAAAACAAAATAACAGCAAAAACCCCACAAAACCCACAAACCTTAGTTCATTGCTAGCTTTGGGAGTCCCTTCTCTTCCTTATTTTAGGATATGTACGGTTTGAATTAATAACAGTGATATGACATTTTCCATCCTCTCCTCTCAAATTAAAAACTCATCCCTATCTTTTTCTCCTTTTATTACATTTGTGGCTAAATGTACACTTCAACTATAAGTTATCAGATGTTGATGACTTATAACTGAGCTTAACATCACCTAAAAAGCCTGGATTTGAAGCTGGATGTCATGACTATGAGATTATTATTTCCTTTTGGAAATATATATATGATATATACTATACACATACATGTACATATATGTGTGAATGTGGTAAGTCAAAAAGTGTGAACTCTAAGTAGTTCTTTGTTTCTGTCATTACGTAAAGTGCCCTTTGTCTTCACTGGTTGCACTGAGAGATATAAAATGGAGGCTACCTCATCAAATCTGAGAGCAAAGCCAGTTGGACAGGAATGTAAAAGGATCAAGAAAATTTATCAAGTATATTATTTAAGCAAATAACCCAGCTCTACTTGAACCACTATTACCTCTAGACTGCTTAGGTAAGCAAGATAATGAATTCTGTTATTGATCTAGCTGATGTGAATTGGTTGTCCTGTTGCTAACTACTAGAGAAATATAACTAATAAAAAAATAAAATAGCAAGAAAAATGATTTGATATATAAGTTAATTTGCTTTGCTGATAATTTACCTCTTTAGTCACTAAGACCTCTCAAGAGCAATATATTACAATGATCTACAAACAGCCTCATTTACCTGTGGTCTCACCCATCACTTTGGCAATAAACAACCACATACCAAAGCTCCCCAAAACATATAATTAAGGTATTAATTCTCAATGACATCATACAAGTCACAAAGGATGTTTTGTTCTCCTCTTATTACATAGAATAAATATTCCATGAGGGCAAATTATATTTATATTTTTTCTTTAATTTTCACAGAGGACTTATGATAATTATGTGCTTATTTGAATATTCAATATATTCAAATGATTAACTTTTACACTAGAACAGAAGGCTGTTGAATAAATGCTGTTGAAGGCCAAAAAATAAAAAAAGTGCAAAAATGAACCATCTCAGATATGCTCACTACAATTGTGTCCACTCCAGCCAGCTGACAGCTACAGCTGAAACGGTAATGCTTACCTTCAAGCTCACTAGGTTTCAACTTGTTTTACTCTGAATGGAATTTCAATATCTTTATGTTTCAATAAACAACTTGCAGTACATTCTACAATTTGGGAATTATTCTAGGCCCAACAGAAATACTATACTTTTTGGCAGTCTTCTAGCCTCTGGGACTTTAGTTAAATAATAAATGGTTTGAGAGACTATCGAATTCTAGGATGAGAAAGCCCAAGAATTTAAATGACTTGTTTCAGATGCCTTCTCTAGGAAAGCTAGAAGAATGCAAATTTGATTTTTGTTTTTTGAGCACTTCCACTGCATTTGCTATCACACACAAACTGTTTTACAAGAACTTATCACTTTAATGGTTCATCTCCTCATGATATATCGTGAGGACCATATTTTATTTGATTGAACTTCAGATGGCACACGTTTATAAGTCAAGGGCAAGGCTGCTGTTGTCGAAGGGAAAAGCTGGCAAGGCAGTAAGCGATAAGTATGGAGATACTACTAGTCCTACTCTGGCAACTAATTCAGAAACTCATCAGGCAAGAGGTCAAGAATTATTGATCATCACGTAACATTTGAGGACATTTGTTCTGAAGCATAAGAAATACATACAGACTTATTTAATGAATGGACAAACATCTATGTGCTACTTGGTTGCAACTGTCCTTTAACTTTAGAGAGAAAAAAAAAATAGACACAGAATGCCAGAGCACACAGTGTATTTGATTTTTTTTCTCTACTTCCAAGTAAATATTTCTTCCTAAGGTTTACTTAACCAATATCTTATGGATTTTACATTTCTGGTAGACCTGGCTATGTGCAGACAGTTAAATAAAACTTCATGTTGAGATCTACAAATACATGACACATTCATATAATACACATTCCAGATGATACTCATTAGATTAAAAAAACTGAAGTCTGCTTTGTTCTAAATAAGTTTTATCAATGATTTGAGAATTATAAAAATATAGTGGAATTTCTCTTTGTAACATTAACTTAGTAAATGGATTTGTGATTCCCTTAAATATAATTAAATGGAAGGGGATTTGTACAACCATGAGGACTGGGTTCTAGTCTTGAATGACAGATTAATTTTTTTTTAGTATTCATTGTTTAAAAGGACAGAATTTTTAAATTAATATAACTATTTGCAAATGTAGTTTTTCACATATAAATAAGATGAGCTTCAATATAATATTAACTATACACACATGCAGATACATACATATATATATAAACGTGACAAGTAAAGCAAAGAATGAGTTAGCTACTTGTTTGAAACTCTTTGGTCAAGTTCATCTATTTAACTGGAACAATGAAACTTTGCTTACATAATGCAGGAAGCTTCCTCAAGTCTCTTATCAAGCATGGGTATATACTGTTTTTATCTTTTTTCTGTGTCTTTAAAATTATATATTAACCCCTGGCACATAGGTTAGAATACTCATTTTAGCATTATGAAAGATCAACATTCAAATAGGATCAAAATAACTGATTGCTTTATACTTATATGAATCACATTTATAATTAATTTGGGTTGAGGGAGAACTGGAAATGATACCAGACATCATTTAAGACGACCTGCCTTCTGACTTAATAGCTGTTTAGCCATAGCAAATCACTTAACTTTTCTGATCCTCCATTACCTCACTTGTAAATGTGAAATTAAAATTGTCTTCCATACCTCTTTTTAGAGTTTTATGTGGAACTTACATGAAACCATGAGACTGAGTATACCATCGGCCCTCTTTATCTGTGGGTTTTACATGCAACCAATGATCAAAATATTTAGAAAAAGAATTTCAGAAAATTCCAAAAAGCAACACTTGAATTTGCAACATGCCAGTGACTATTTATATAGCATTTACACTGCATTATAAGTAATCTAAAGATGATTTAAAGTATGCAGGAGGATATGTGTAGGTTATATGCAAATACTATGCCAGTTTACATAAGGGACTTGAGCATCTGCAGATTTTGGTATCCTCAGGCATCCTGGAACCAATCCCCTGTGGATACCAAGAAATGAATGACTACACTTAATAAACTGAAAATATTACATAAATGTGAGGTGCTAACATAGAGGGCAAAATACTATACTTGGCAATAAGTACTAGGTATTAGTAAGCCCTCAGAACATTTTTGTTCATTAATTGGATTCTACTTCAAATACTAAAATAGGAATACTAATTCAAATTGGGAGTATTCTTCTTCTTTCCCTTTTGTTTTCGTTTTCACTTTCCTTCCCATCCCCTACCCTTAAGTGAAGGAATGGGTCTTTCCTTCCCAAGCCAAATCATGAGGAGTCCACAGAAACTGTTAATGGATTTTGAGGATGCCCACAAAATTTCAGGTGTCTCACTCTGGCCCTCAGGGCCACTGTGGAGCTACCATGGGAGTTCAGTGTGATAAGAGATTTCTGGAAAGAGCCTAACACATATTCCTGGAAGACTGGGTAATACAGAGGGTGGAGAGGGGGTCCAAAGATGGAGTCACTACTCTTCCCTTTGGAAAGGCAAATGGATATGACCTTACCGTGGGCTGTGTAGATGCCACAGAAAGGAGCTGAGCGTGAGCTCTCTTGCTGATGCTCCAGCCCAAAAGGCTGGTCACCAGGCCAAAGGTCCCATGTGGCCAGGGGCTGTGGTATATACTGTGGAGAGTGACATCTGGAGGTCGTGCATGGTAAGTTGTTACAACCAGGGGGATGTATCATATCAGAACTCTCTTCAATGGGGAAAGCTCCTACAGAACCTCCAGGACAAAAGCACACTTATATATTCTGTGAGGTGGCACTATCGGAATGCCTAACCAGAAAAGAGAATCAGCCTCTTTAACCTCCTTTCACCTTGTTTTTTCTTCGGCGAATGAAAAACAAAAGGTAGAGGATATGCAAAATGGAGTGAAAAATAAGGATCCAAAGAAGAAATGAACCATCCTTCTTATTGCTGGTATATTGGCCACAAATCAAGTCTCCAATACAGTGAGGGAAAAAGAATTGAGCTGGGTACACGACTGAAGTGATGGTTTAGAATGAAGTGATGGTTTAGAATGCAGTAAACTCATTTTAATTACAAAGTGAGTCTTAATTACCACAGGGATAGTGTTCTTATTAATGAACATGAATAGACAGCCGTAGAATAAGCCCAAGGTATCAACAAGAGACAGGAAATGGATATTCAAGGAAGCTTGTTTGAAGTGGTGAAAAATAAAGATGTTTATTCTAGAAAGTTCAAATTATTTGTCATTCTGGTTACTTTCACGTATTACATTTCCTATTATCACCTTTTAAATTTTGCTTCGCATTCTAGGAAATTCTCAGTTTTGCCTTCAACATTACTGATTCTGTTTTCTAAAATGCAAAATTTGCCACTGTTGTTTAAAAGCGTTGGGTAATTTCAAACCATAAATTTACCGTCTCATCTATCTTCCTTTTTATTTCTGAACACCTCTTAGTTTTTTAAAAAAATTTAATGTCATATATTGTTTTATAATCTTTTAATTTGCTTCTGATGATTTTAAGAATGGTCTAAGTTTTAGGTACATTGCAATCCATTTAAGATTCTTCTGTTTTAACTTCCCAAGTTTCCTATACTTTGGTTTTATAGAAACTCATAAGAATTATGCTGGTAGCCAATTTAAACTTATCCAGATACCTTATAAACAGAAAACTACAAAGCACAAACGAAAACATACACATGCACATACAAGTCAGCCTTGCTGGGGCAGATGGAAGTAAAAATGTATCTGTCACATTTTGTCATATACACTGATTTATAGAAATATTGTAATGTTAACATATTCTAGGCCATTGTCCAGGCTGATGACAAAAGTAAATAGCTGAAGGGGCAGAAAGGAAATTTAAACTAGTTAGAATAAGAGAAATAGGCAAAAATTGATTATGTTCAAATTGATTAAATCTTCAAAAATTCAACTAAGTTTGCAAGGTTGTTATATTTGCTGTTAAGTCAAAATGCAATAAAGTATATTGGTGAAAAAATAATTTTATCAGATGCCCAACCATAGCTAATCTTTATGCACAATATAATGATGAATTCTCACTGGCAATTTTTCTAGGTTCATGAGTGAATGAGTTTATATTTTGTGCAATATAACCTACGCTTTACAAAAAATATTTATATTAACATTTTGAATCAACAGACCAACAGAATTAATAGCCATTTTTCTTATAAATAATCAGAACATGCAAAAACTCTTTTCCTTACTTATAGAAAACCATTATAAAACTTAGACTCTGTCATAGATGATGTTAAATATATACTATGTTAATAACACATGCCAAAAAATTTATTTGATAAAATACTTGTGATTTGAAACAACATAACATGCTTCCCAGTTCAATAATACTAAAAGTATTATGCTGAAAAAAGCAAAAATGCTAAAAATAAACAGCATGAAGAAGATTTATAAAGCAAAGAGAAACACAACATTTGAAAAATGCTATTTTCAGTAAAGATTAGGATGGTGGGGAAAGAAAAAAAGATGGAAGCTCACACCTAAAATAACAGAGAAAATTTAAACAACACTATTTAAACCAAGCCAGGAACAAACACAAAATACTGATCAAAAGTTACATCTCAAACAGTCTTCCCTGGCCTTCCCAAAAGTTTCCTTCTCTCATGCGTTCCTCCTATATTTCATGATAGTACTTGGAGCAAAAAGCATCAAGAGATGGGATCACTGATATATAAAATAATGGAAATAGCTACTACATTAAAATAACTTGTTCTAAGTATGTCTCTTGTGCTAAATGAAAGAAAATGAATAGTTTAACAAGGTTAAATGAGCATTTGGAAATAAAACTTTCTTTACAAAACAATTTATTACATACTATGGAATATATACTTTAGAGAAAATGATAGTTACATCAAAAGGTCTTAGAAAAGATAGTGTGGCACCCAATTTTTAAAATTAATAGTGGTTATATTCCTTCCCCTTCACCCTGTTATTAGACAAATTTGAATTTATATAAAGTAAAATGATCCATAAAGCTGAAAATTATCCAAGCACATTGATATATTTTGCTTTAAAACAATCTTAGCATAGGTAACCGTGAAAATATACATACATGAAAAACTAAGTCTCTCGTTTCCATCCCCACTTTTAATTTATGCTTCTTAGACTCTACAAAGGGATCTGAATATTCAAATAATAACATCATAAATCAAAGATCCAGGGGAAGTACAGTGGGAATTTTAGAAAAATGTTTGGCTTTTCAATTAGTCTCCATTTGTATCCACCTTCGTATTCTGTTCAGCACCGGAAACAAATGTGATGAGGAAACAGGGTTGTTATTGCTCTATTTCAGGGACACACTTGTGGTTCTTATTAAAGATTATGTTGATATTGACCATCTGAATGTAGTGTTTGTATTTTTGACAGAGGGGAAAATATAATCAAGAGCTCCGGTTAGAATCTAAATGCTATTGAGTTTAACTTCTGGACACATAGCTCTCTAAATGCTGAACACATATCACACAACAGGTACTATGTAAAAAGTTGAATGACTGAACAAAACAATGCCAAATTCACTACTCTTCCTCTCTTCGTATGGACTTTATCCTCAATTCTTGCTTAATAAATGTCCAAGCAGAGGAAAAATTCCATATTCTCTTTTCATTCCCAGAATTCTGTTCATTCACTATTTATTGCCCACTTAACATGTGCCAGCCTGCCCAGGATAGCTTCAAGCGGTTGTCACCTCCACATGCCCAGGTCCAGAGAGAAGGTTGTAGACTTGAAACTTGAAAACTTGAAACTGGGCTATAACACCGCAGAAGTTAAAGTAGTTGGCCAGTTTCACTAAGTCTGATCTAATTTCTTAAATTTCAAAAATTCTTATACTTTTGAAATTTTCACAAGGGTAAATTTTTATTTAAAAAATTTCCAAATTAATAAGTATTTCAACAAAGGTCCCATAAACAGAGGATCTCAATGAATGGTTTTCAGCCTCAAAGTTGAACTCATTCAGGTTTCAAATGTTTTCCCTGATATTACACGACATGGATGAACAAATCTATGTTTGTACTGTGGATATTTTCTTACAATTATATAATCTGAAGTTGTTTTATTTTTTATTTTATTTATTATTTTTTTGAAGTCGTTTTATTTTAGATTGATTAGTTCTAATTATTTATGAAGAATGAACTATTTTTCTATAGTGATCTGCTTGCAGATAATTATTAATCATTTCATGTCTTTGTATGTATGCTTGAAGGGACAATTTAAGGTCATGTTTAGATTTATTCCAAAGAAGGACAATTCCTAGAATTGTCCTTCTCACTACTGGGTTGATGGAGGGTGGGGGGGAAGCAAAAACAAAGAAAAAAACCGGCAAAAATTGATGAGGATAGATTTCAGCAAAACGTCCATCCTGTCTGAAAAAATAAAACACAATCTAATTATTTAAGATCTGTTGAAATATTTAAACAAAGAGGCCATTAGACTGAGGTGGCTCTGATTCCTTGGTAGCCTATGCAAACAAGGCAAAACCTAAGTCAGAGTTAATGTACTCGAATCCAAGAAAATAAAACTTAAGAACAATCACAACCGACCAATTAGGCTTTACTAAATAAGTCAACTGTTTAAGCTATAGCCAATTTCCTTGCTTTGCTTCCTGATCTTTCCTATAGAAACCGCTCTCCTAGCTTCTGTGGAGCTACCCTAACCACCTTTGGTATTGGCACTACAAGATTCCAACATATGTATGCATAGATTTGGAAAAAAAACTCTTGGAAAAAAATGTTAATGTGCCTCAGTTTACCTTTTAACAGAGCACATTTGAGTTTCTCCTTAGGATTTAATTAAATACATATGATTTTTTTTGCATCTTCTTGGTTTTATGTTCAGAATGACTTCTGTAAAATGCTTGTTTAAAATATACATATCTTTAAAGAAATTCTAACAACATATGTGTACAAGTATCTATATATTAAATATATGTATTTTCATTCCAAAAAAGACTTGCATTGAAGTCATTTAAATTATTTAAAAATTTTCATGTTTTCTAGAGATATTGATTATTTAACTCAATCTGTAATATTTTTATATTAATGTAATTAACATAGACAGTTTTTCAGGTACAGTGTGCCTTTATATTACACAAACCATGATATAATAAAGCATCTTCTTTATATGTATGTAATACCAGGTGCATGAGCTACATATTTAATATGTCCATATTATTTTATATTCCCAAAATAATTATATGTTTTTCTACTTACAAATGATATATCCAACAAGGGGTTAATATCCAAAATATATAAAGAATTCATAGAACTCAACATCAAAAAAAAAAAAACCCAATTAAAAAAATGGGCAGAGGACCTGAATAAACATTTTTCCAAAGACAACATACAGATGGTCAACAGGCACTTAAAAAGATGCTCAACATCACTAATCATCAGGGAAATGCAAATCAAAATCACAATGAGGTTATCACCTCACACCTGTCAGAATGGCCATTATCAAAAGGACAATAAATAACAAGTGCTGGAAAGGACGTGGAGAAAAAGGAACCCTTGTGTACTGTTGGTGGGAATGTAAGCTGATGCAGCCACTATGGAAAACAGTATGGAGATTGCTCAAAAAATTACAAATAGAGCTACCGTGTGATCCAAGAATTTCACTGCTGGGTATTTATCCAAAGAAAAACAAAAAAAACTAATTAGAAAAGATACATATGCAGCCCAATTTTCATAGCAGCATTATTTACAACTGCCAAGATACGGAAGCAACCTAAGTCCCACAGACAGACTGATGGATAAAGGTGTGGTATATGTATATATGCATCGCACACACAAACGCACACACACACACAATGGAATGTTACTCAGGCATATAAAAGAATGAAATATTGCCATTTGCAACAACATGGATGAACCTATTTCACCTGTGCTAAGTGAAGTAAGTCAAATACTGTATTTCACTTATAGGTGGAATATAAAAAACAAAATAAATGAACAAACAAAACAGAGTTATAGATACAGAAAACAAACAGGTTGCTATCAGAGAGGAGGAGGCTGGGGGGAGGAAAGAAATAGGTGAGGGAGATTAAGAGGTACAAACTTCCAGTTGCAAAATAAATGAGTCATGGGCATGAAATGTACAGTATGGGGAATATAATCAATAACTGTAATATCTTTGAATGCTGACATATTGTAAATAGATTTACGATGGTGATCATTTTGAAATGTACAGAAATATCCCCGTGTAACAGGAACTAACATAGTGTTGTAGGTCAATTACACTCCAAAAACAAAGTCAAAGGAAAAGATATGTGGTTACCAGAGGCAGGGGATGGGAATAGGGTGAATCAGATGAAGGCAGCCAAAAGGTACAAACCTGAAGTTATAAGATAAATAAGTACTAAGGATGTAATGCACAACATGATAAATAGAATTAACACTGCTGTGTGTTATATACGAAAGTTGGTAAGAGTAAACCCTAAGAGTTCTGATCACAAGGAAAACATTTTTTCTGTTTATTTTTGTATCTACGAGATGATGAATGCTCACTAAACTTATTGGGATAATCATTTCATGAGGTATGTAACTCAAACCATTATGCTGTACACCTTAAACTTGTACAGTGCTATATGTCAATTATATCTCAATAAAACTGGAAGGAAAAAATAATTATGTTTTTATTAAGTGGCATTTTGCTAAGATTCTTATTTGTCATTTCTAATCACGCTTGAATTTTTATCGATAAAAATTGCTTTTCTTTCACATTATGGATTATATTCAAATGTTATTTTGAACTAAAATATTAACAGTAATGAGCATTAGTGGAGGCTGTATCATTCATGGGAAAACAGATTATTTTGTTCTTGCCACATGAGCAACGGTACTTGTTCAAAACCAGTAAGCTTTCTCCTCTTATTAAAATTGATTACTTTGAAATTGAGTATTTGAAGACATGAAAAGTAAGGGCAGTAATATTCTTGATTATGTTTCAGGGTCAGGGGTTCAATCCTGAAGGAAAATACTGAGGTTTCTCCATAAGTTAATGTTTCATTGTGGAAAGTAAAAGCACTTGAATTTTTGGAATGGGATGCAGACACACACAAAACATTTGGCAAAGATATAAGCAGAGCTTATTACAAGGTTGAGTACATCGATAGTGCTCACATTAATTTCCGCTGCAGAAAATAAAAGAGTGTCTTGGGAGCAAGGGCAAAGTTGCCTAATAAGGAGTTTTCCTTTCATTGCGTGAAAACTGCTTCAATACTCAAAGCTTTAGGGCATTTTACCCTGGCATCACTTTGAAAATGCTTCCTCTGCTTCAGTTACCAGAGGAAGCCTAATCTGATCTTAAAAGTGTTTACGGGCCTCTTATGTTCATAATCAAATGCTCTCAGTGCATCAATTACAGGTCTAGGCACTCTCTTGGTACAGAAGACCACAGAAATTCTCCTTCCTCAAGCTAAATTTTCATAATATTCTTATTATTTTTATTTAATATTTACATAACAAAGAACCTTTACAAAATAAGCCAAAAATTAACATAATTGATCATTTGAGTTAACAAGTTAGAGTCTATAGATGCAAATGGAGATTGTGCTTTTGCAAGTACCTTATGAAAAAGTTGTGAAGTGGTCTGCAAATCATGTTCAGTATCTTTTTACCTACCTTCAACAGCGATAGCTTTGCTTTTTGGAAACAGCTGAGCTTAATTTGGAGTCAAACTAGTAGATAAGGGAAATAAACTAAAATAATCGTATTTCAGTGATAAAATGAAATAGACTGTAAGCTAAGACTTGCTTTTCTATATTAGTTGTATTTCTATGTGCTGTGGCTAGACAGAGTAAAGAAAATTTAAATGATCCTGGAGCATAAAACAATTCATCTCTGTCAAAATAAGAAAACAGTCCCTGGAACTCAATAGCCCAAATTACAACGCAAATAAGACTGGATACCATCCAGAGCCAAAAGGAAGTCAAAGTGTAGCCACTGTCCCATGTTTGTTTGCCAAGTAATGTGTAAAACTTATATTAAATATACTCATTAAGTAGTTGTTATACTGGAATAAATTGATCTGAGACAAAGTTCTCTCTCCAGAAAGAATATTCATTAGCATCAATATTGATTAGATTTCTCCTTGAATTAGTTCCTATTAAGAAATGTATAGGCAAATAAGATAACTATTTCTTCTGATTCTGAAATACTGCACTAGAATTCCCCATCTAGATGCATACTGAAGAGATATTTCATAATTGATAAGATAAAGATTATTTTCACTCCCCAGGTTTCCAGGGTATTCACTTGGGTCTATCTATTTACCTCATTAGAGGACAATTTTGTTTTCACCGAAAGTCCTTATGACTCTTAGAGGTTCTGTAAAGAACACCACAAGATGGCAGTATTTCAAAAATTAATCCTTGGAGAGAGCAATCATTTCTATATAGTACCTAAAATATCATAATATATTTGGCTATATTTTCAGTGACTAAAAATATTTAAAGTCATCACTAAAGTGATTAAAAATTAATGTTACTATGGTATCTGTTTAGTAATAAACAAGTTGCTTCCTTTAAGTAATATAACTGTCAGTTTGTTCCAAAACATTAGTAAGCTTCATCAACATATAAATGAGTTGATCCTAAAGGGTTGTCAGTAGATTCATAAATCTTGTAATTGTTTACATATTGGTCTATAACTACAACCATATTTTTATAATTGTTTGAAAAATAACTCAGTCTACTAAACCATCAATTGTATTTTATTTCTGCATGATCGTTTAATAACCAGTTTTCAAACAAGAAGTGGAAATTTGCAATTACCTATTAAATATATCTTTATACTTTTCAAAACTGTTCAGAATTGGGTTATCAGCAAGCTTTTTTATTGTAACTAATCTCATAAAACTCTAAATTATTGCTTGTAAAAGAAAATATGGTTTTAATGAAAATACCTATCTGGAAAACAATACAGTATATTTTCATATCTTTATAGAAAATTATATTTTTCCACTGTTACCCCTCTTGTACCGGACCAGGGCAGGGGTAGCTACCTTGGCCACCATCTTTCCAGGAATCACATTAATTTGTATCATTTACGGAGTAAATGATACTTTTTTTTAAAAATTTTTATTTATTTTTTTAAAGTATTTATTTATTTATTTATGGCTGTGTTGGGTGGGTCTTCGTTTCTGTGCAAGGGCTTTCTCTAGTTGCGGCAAGCGGGGGCCACTCTTCATCGCGGTGCGCGGGCCTCTCATTATCGCGGCCTCTCTTGTTGCGGAGCACAGGCTCCAGACGCGCAGGCTCAGTAATTGTGGCTCACGGGCCTAGTTGCTCCGCGGCATGTGGGATCTTCCCAGACCAGGGCTCGAACCCGTGTCCCCTGCATTGGCAGGCAGATTCTCAACCACTGCGCCACCAGGGAAGCCCCGTAAATGATAATTTTTATCATTACTCCATAATGCACATATATGTATACATTAAGCAGACCTAATCCTCCTACTTTTCAAAGATGGAGTTATTCCAGTAGTAAATGGGGAATATCCATCAATACTGAAGAAGGTAAATTTATCCTTTTTATATTTTCTTAGTTATCTAATGGAAATCTGGCAGTATTTACATCAATTTTTCATTAATTTATTTTGAAGTTATTTTTTCCTTTATATCTGTTTTTAATAGTTCATTCCACTTCTCTATTTTTTGCTTTGGGGCTAGAAGATAGGCACAAGTTTCACATCATATCATTTCTGTTAGTCTGATTCTGAACTGCTTTAGCTGTGAAATAAATCCCTCGATCTGACTCAGTGATTAGAGACCTACCATTTCATCAAATGATGACTTCCAAATTATTAATTAATCCCTTTGAAGTGGACACTGAATAATTCTTAGATACTTAGGTAGGACATCCCTACTCTTGTGCAGACATCCACTAAATACTGTTTTCTCTTAGATTTTAGTAAGAGTCCTTGTTGTATTTTTAGTATTCATCTCATTAATTTTATCCTGAATGTACACATAAGGGGCTCTGTATCAGAGGCATATTATCATTATTCGATTAAAAAGCAAATAATGATGTAAAACAAAGAATAGTGCTCACCACCTAGTTTTAAAGTATCAATTCATCAGCCACTGCAGTTGTTCATCAACAGTGCACCCTGAGAGGAATGCAGGATGAAAAACAAGATGAGGCACTCTGTCCTTCGGGAAAACAGGCCCCTTAAATAGTTAGATGTATACCTCAGGAAGAATTTTAATGAAGCTAGATTCCTGCATCTTCCTATACATAGAAAAAGCACTAAAATCATTAACTGAGATATCTGTTCCTTGGGACTAACAGTAACCTTTTACCAAGTTGACTGCACATATTCCTTAGTCAAAGTCATATATATACTGCCTTCTCCCCTATCTCCACAGAGCGGTTTTCTGGGAGCTACTGAGAGACTGTTTCCCAGGCTATAGTCCTCGGTAAGACCCTGAATAAAACTTAAACTCACGACTCTTACATTGTGTTCAGCAATATAACCTCGGTAGACAGTGACTCTGTTTTTCTATACCCCTATTTTTATACCTGGGATAACACAATGAAAACCAGGTCAGATATTTTAATGATACAAAGTCTGTAACATAGACAACAGAGGAAAATGGGCTTCTCTGCTTAGGAGAAACCTGCTACCTCTCACTAATCCCCCTTCTGAAGAGAGAGAAAATCCTTTGCTCCTTGGACAGCATGGATAGAATCCTGGGTTGTCACTCTAATCTTTGAGAATATAAATACATCTCCCCAAGGGCAAGATAAACCTGGGCATGTCCCATCTTTAAGACCTAGAATGTCTTCTAAGTCCTGCTCTCATTTCCCTTTGAAGTGGAAACACAAACATCTAAGAGGTAAGTAAATCTCCCAAATTATCTCACTATTTTTGCAGTTGTAAATTAACTTCCCAAGGCTTTATCTTAAAAATTTAATCATATTTCTTGCCAATTTTACTGACAGTTGTAGTATACACTACTATTTTATAGCCACACAATTATTGTCTTTTATTTCTTAATTACCTATTACTTATTTCCCCCACCCTTGATATATTATCAATAAAATATTCTGCTATTAATCCTTTGAAGGGCAGAACTTGCCACCCTAAAACACGCATCTTTGGCATAAGAATTATTTTAGGCTGATTATGAGGAACCAAGCAGACATAAGAAAAGCTCTGAAAACCAGTAGAAGTTACCCTTGTGTAAGAGAAGCTTACGGTTACAAGGGAAATCTCTATTTGTAAGGACGTCTCCCTCCCTGTACAAGAGAAGGATGACTAAATCTCTAGAAACTCTTATCAGTAGAGAAGCAGATGACCTGAATGTGCACAACTTTACCCTTTGTTTACTATGCTTCTCCTGATAGCCCCCCATAACTGGCTCCTCCATCCCCCATCATCATCTTTTGTCCTTAGCTGGAAATGGTATTTAAGGTGGTGGCTTGGACCATTTCAGGGAATTTCTCAGTTTTCCTGGGTCTCTCCCATGTATAGAGGAGGTATATATGTTATGAAACTTCTGTTTTTCTCCCATTAATCAAGTTTTTTATTATAGGGGGTGTCTCAGTCAAGAACCTAGAAGGGTTGAGGAAAGATTATTTTTCCTCCCCTACACCTTCCTTTTAATTCTGACTTAAAAAAAACAACAAAACTCTATATAGATTGTTTGCAACTGCCAGACTATTTATACACCCTTATATTAATCTAGTAATTGTACATAAGGCACCTTTCTTTGTGAAGACTAAGTGGGCATGATTTTCTTACACTACTAATATTGCAAAATCTATACTGCTCAAACATATGAGTGACATGCATTTTTAGGGGCTGTTTGACATCTTGTGTAACAATTATCCTTTGTTGTGAAGTGAGCCTGCTATTTCAGTGATATTTTCTATTTAACTCCTAAAATCAACAGGAATCTCCTCCTCTCCTTTCTCCCCAGTTGAACCTTGTTTCCAATATTTTTTTGTTTTTAGATAAAAATTTAAAGGAAAAAAGTTAAAAGAAAAATGGTCCAAAAAACCACCCTCTATTTCCCATAGACTTTCTTTTCTCGCTAAATGGAGAGTTATATGGACATAGAGTTCGTTTAATCAGGTATTTTTCTAAAAGATATTTTATGATATCTTCCAATACTACTCTGATATTATATTGATGAGTATTTACAGTTTGGTTTGATGTTGTGTATATCAAGATTGCATGTATTTTTATCTTTTTTATATGGTGTTAAATTTTATTTGTCCCCAATTTTTCTAGTTTTTTCCCCAAATAATACCCATCCCTATTATTCATTCATAAATTGGTGCTTTTTACACGTTATATATATTTTTTAATGGCCATCCTGAAAACTGTCTCCATTGTTCACTTTCCTGTCATTTGGTTATTGCTCTTCAGGAAAACTTATTTTTACCTCTTTTCATTCCCAATGGCTAACTTGCCCTGCAATTATTGTTACCTGTGAGTCTATACGTATCTGTCAATCATACTGATTTTCTTCTTTATCATTTTGGGACTTATGCTTAATGGTTATGGTATGTGTAGAGGCAATTCCACTGACCTGACCAAAATCTGGGACCACCGCGACTATAGGTCATTTATTTCCTAATCTGAGGGTTTAGATGACTTGTAGCCCTGAAGGCTAGAGTACATTATTTTTTCCCTTGTGTTCTTGTCTTGCTTTTTAGTCCAAGTCTTGCTTTCTATATAAGACACATGGTTTCTCTACCACGGCTTTCATAGCTTTTTCTAATGATCTGGATTCTACCACTGTTTATGTATTACTGGCATAAGATGTTTTCATTTAAGGGTGTTTTCTTGTTTTCATTCCACCTTTTGCCATTGAATTATCATTTTTATTATATATGAATGTTCTTTCATGCTACCTATAGGTAATAAACATATTTTGTCTTTAGGGATGTTCCTATCAATTATGAATTAAGATATTTTTCTCTATATTTCTTCATAAATAACAGCTGAACACACATGCACACACACACATCTATGTGTACGTGTATGTATTTATATGTAGTGTTTTTTATATTTAATTTTTGAAGCATAAGATTTATACTGAGCATTTTCTCAGTCATTCTCAAAGCATCTATCAATCCCTCAATTTTTTCCTATAGCAGCTCTAACGCTACATGATTTAGTTTTGTTCTGTTGGTGGTGCAGATCTCATTACTATCTCCTTAATTTATTCCGTTTTTTCTACATATAGAGGTCAGTCCTCTAACCTTTCTGGTTGTGATTAGTATATCCATTTAATTCTACCAATATGGTTACTAATTCAATGGCTGCTATTATGGGTTATGATGGCTTTATTAGGCTCAGGCCATCAATGTGTCCATTCTTTGAACACCCACCTCAGTAAAGACTTGGTAATATTTTTAGGCATGACTACTGCTTTTTTGATTTTTAATTATATGTGACATCTCTCTAGCTCTACTTCTTCCTCTGCCAGAAACCGATATCTTCTTCCTTTAAGTAAAGAGGAGCCATGGAGCTTCTGATATTCCTGACTCACAGCAGAATCCTTTCCTTACATTTTGTAGGTCTGCCCTAACGTAGGAGCTGGTTCCTATGACCTCCTCCATTTTAAATCTTTTCCATTTTAAATCTTTTCTTTAACTCATTGCTCTAGCTATCAGAGACCCACCATTATCATCAGCCTTTATACCAGGCAGACAATCTACAGAACTAGGACCATATGGGTTATCATCTGGTAGACAGTTAAGCTTTTAGATTTTACCACATTTTCTGCCTTACCTATCTGTCTCTCAACACTGCTTGGGGTCACTAGGCTTACGTTTAGGGGACAAAAAGGCAGACAATATGCTGAAATGTCACTGATGACAAGCACACTCTTGTTTAATGTAAAATGTGCATATATTTTTGTTCCAGTAGCTGAGGCAGTGAATGCAGGAGGAGCAAGGGACATACTACATCATCAGAAATGGCCAGCCTCTCACTGCCTTTGAAGCGCAGTGACCCTTTGAATCACAACTGTACTAGCAAGATTTTTTTTGTTCTGAAAAGGACGGTGCAATCGCTTCAGAGTTAGTGTGTCACCATCTGCAGAGTATCTGATCTTCCCATGAGAGACACAGGGGGTTAACGTTTGGTGCTTAAAGTTCAACGGCAGCATGAGTGGGCAGGCCATAATATTAAAACCTTTAGTAAGGGACATGGGGGTGAAGGAGCTGGAGGTCACAGCATAGATCCTTGTTACTGTTTCCCTGTGCTTTCTTTCTCATGCAAACATCTTACTTCCATTACACACTTTCTAAGTGAAAACATGTTTTCCACTTTTTAACTTTTCTCAAAAACAACATGTTCAAAAACAAGTTCTAGATAAACATGTTTATCACATTTCCTAAGAACAACATGTTTTCACCTTGCAAAGTAAGGTGAAAACACTACCAAAACAAGTTCATATTTTATGGGACAGGAGATGAACCATCCTTTACTCATTGTCATGCAAATTATTCAAGTTACCTATATGCATGTGTTAGCTATACCAAATAAGTAATTTAAAGATTTAATTTTTAAAAGTTAGTGGAATATATTTCAGATATTTTTACCTCTTAAAGAAGAAAGGCAGTTGTGTTTTTTAAAAACAATCAAAGCTACATGTAAAAATACTGATCGACCTAATGGAAGACATGAGCTCTGTTCTTACTCTCTGTTCTCAGCAGCAATCCTCCAAAACAAATTCAAGTTGGATGATAACTATAATTACTTCATAGTTCAAGATTTTGGAACATAGAATGTAGCCTAACTAGAAATATTCATACTACTACTTATTTTAACTCCCAATCATGTATTTTTCTAATTATCTTACATCACTTACCTCATTTCAAATAACTGTGATTGGTATGTGTTGTATTATGTTAAGATTATGTTAGCTTCTTTAAAATAGTTCATATTAAAAACTCAGATAATGTTATATATTTATTTTGTATGGTAACTGTCAGGGAGAGGGAAATTTCCTCAAGAGGTATACTCGAGTTCTTGTGGCTGGACTAATAATAAAATTGACACAGACAGATTAATAGGAGAAAAAGAAGAAAGAGAAACAGATTTAAATTCATGTGCAGGGGAGTCCCATAGAAATGAGATCTAAGAAGTGGCCAAAGGAGGCAGCTTTTAAAATTTTTAGACAAAGAAACAATAAATTTGTGAGGAAGTGACAGGACAAAGAAACTTAGGTTTTGGGTGTCCAATTACTGAAAAATCTAAACAGAGTTTGGGCTTGGGGTAGTAAAGAGGTAACAGGTTTGTTTAATTAGACTTCTAGGCACGAACTCCATACCTTTGGTAACAAGGGTGTATTTCTACTTCTAAATGTGTGGAGGATACCTTTCACATGAGAGATTACTTTCCTGCTTTCAGGGAGAAAGAAAGGAGGGTCACAATGCCCCTTTTGCCTTGGCCATTTCCTATGTAACTTTAATTCAAAATAAGTAATGTGCCATTGAGGCACGTTTGGAAGCAGCCTACCCTAGGCCCCAACATAACTGTTTTCTTGGTGGTATTATAAAAAGGAAGTTTAGATTTAGAGAATCTAAAGAGAATAATGAATCTATTTTTGGTATTATTGTTTAAATATTGGCCCTTTCTCTATTTTCTAATCCATGTTGTATTTATACCTATAGATGATTTCATTCATTACAACAATTTAACTTAGGTACTGAAGACATTTAAGATTTAGCCTAAATTCAAATCCCATTTTCCTCACTTATTATAAGCAAGTAACATAGTCTTGAATGCCTTTGTTTTTCATCTTAAAAATAAAAGTAGTAATGAAGGTAGTATATTCATCTCCTTGTTTTGTTCTGAGGAATCAATGGAGAAGTATGTGATAAAATGGAAATTTAAAATGTTGTATCCTGTCATTTTCACGTGCAAAGCAAAGAATCAGAGAATTTAACTTTTCCAAGTACATCCAAGTCAGTGATAATTTAAGAATCAAGTTTTCTGTACTGATGAATATTTAGACATAATGGCCATCTGACTGTATTGATAAAGACAATACATATTTTTATTGAAAAATTTGGGGCACAGATAAATAATTTCTACTTCTCCATTTGTTAAGGTACCTGGGAAAAGCACATTCTTTTACCCAATTTGTCTACATGGTTTGCTAACATGACTAGAAAATTTCTGATAACAGAGAGTAAATAGTGTAGGCAGTATCTGAACGTAGAAAAAATACTTACCAATATTAAATTGTTTCTAATACATCTCTAAGTTCTGTATTATATAATATAGGGCATTTTGCCTACATAACCCATAGAGTTTCTGCTTTTAAATGGCTGTCTATTTAGGAAAAAGAGATAACCACAATAAAAATAAATGTGCAATGCATGTTATAAATGACATATAAAGATAGTATGAAAGCTCACAAAACAGCACAGGATTAGTTGACAAGTAAATGGTATGAACAGTGTACATGGTAGGAATTTAAATGAAGGAAAAACCTGTTTCTCTTGCTTCTCAGAACTCAGTTAACCACTGGAATGGCAGGTTTGATAGGCTCACCCCAGTTCCCTATCCAGGTTTAATTTCTCATATAAGCCATTAATTTCCACCTCTCTCTTTGACAATTTTTCCTATGCTTCTAAAAGAAAGTTACGTGTGTGGGTTTATCTCTGGGCTTTCTATCCTGTTCCATTGACCTATATTTCTGTTTTTGTGCCAGTACCATACTGTCTTGATTACTGCAGCGTTGTAGTATAGTCTGAAGTCTGAAGCCTGATTCCTCCAGCTCTGTTTTTCTTTCTCAAGATTGCTTTGGCTATTTGGGGTCTTTTGTGTTTCCCTACAAATTGTGAAATTTTGGGTTCTAGTTCTGTGAAAAATGCCATTGGTAGTTTGATAGGGATTGCATTGAATCTGTAGATTGCTTTGGGTAGTACAGTCATTTTCACAATGTTGATTCTTCCAATCCAAGACCATGGTGTATCTCTCCATCTGTTTGTATCATCTGTAATTTCTTTCATCAGTGTCTTATAGTTTTCTGCATACAGGTCTTTTGTCTCCTTAGATAGCTTTATTCCTAGGTATTTTATCACACATATGGTCACCTTAGTTTTGATAAAGGAGGCAATAATATACAATGGAGAAAAGCCAACTTGTTAAATAAGTGGTGTTGAGAAAACTGGACAGCTACATGTAAAAGAATGAAATTAGAACACTCCTTAACACCATACACAAAAATAAACTCAAAATGGATTAACGACCTAAATGTAAGATCAGACACTATAAAACTCTTAGAGGAAAACATAGGAAGAACATTCTATGACATAAATCACAGCAAGATCCTTTTTGACCCACCTCCTAGAGAAATGGAAATAAAAACAAAAATAAACAAATGGGACCTAATGAAACTTAAAAGCTTTTGCACAGCAAAGAAAAACATAAACAAGACGAAAAGACAACCCTCAGAATGGGAGAAAATATTTGCAAATGAAGCAACTGATAAAGGATTAATCTCCAAAATTTACAAGGAGCTCATGCAGCTCAATATCAAAAAAACAAACCACCCAATCCAAAAATGGGCAGAAGACCTAAATAGACATTTCTCCAAAGAAGATATACAGATTGCCAACAAACACATGAAAAGATGCTCAACATCACTAATTAGAGAAATGCAAATCAAAACTACAATGAGGTATCACCTCACACCAGTCAGAATGGCCATCATCAAAACATCTACAAACAATAAATGCTGTAGAGGGTGTGGAGAAAAGGGAACCCTCTTGCACTGTTGGTGGGAATGTAAATTGATACAGCCACTATGGAGAACAGTATGGAGGTTCCTTAAAAAACGAAAAATAGAACTACCATTTGACCCAGCAACCCCATTACTGGGCATATACCCTGAGAAAACCATAATTCAAAAAGAGTCATGTACCAAAATGTTCACTGCAGCTCTGTTTACGATAGCCAGGACACAGAAGCAACCTAAGTGTCCATCGACAGATGAATGGATAAAGAAGATGTGGCACATACATACAATGGAATATTACTCAGCCATAAAAAGAAATGAAATTGAGTTATTTGTACTGAGGTGGATGGACCTAGAGTCTGTCATACAGAGTGAAGTAAGTCTGAAAGAGAAAAACAAATAACATATGCTAACACATATATGGAATCTAAAAAAAAAAAAAAAAGGGTTCTGAAGAACTCAGGGGCAGGACAGGAGTAAAGATGCAGACATAGAGAATGGACTTGAGGACATGGGGAGTGGGAAGGGTAAGCTGGGACAAAGAGAGCGGCATGGGCATATATGCACTACCAAATGTAATAGATAGCTAGTGGGAAGCAGCCGCATAGCACAGGGAGATCAGCTCGGTGCTTTGTGACAACCTAGAGGGGTGGGATAGGGAGGGTGGGAGGGAGATGCAATAGGGAGATATGGGGATATATGTATATGTATAGCTGATTCACTTTGCTATAAAGCAGAAACTAACACACCATTGTAAAGCAATTATACTCCAATAAAGATGTTAAAAAATTAAAATAAAAAATAAAAGAAAGTTAAACGAATTGTTTTGGATTTCAACTTTGATTATGCTCTGTGCAGTGGATTCCGTTTTGTTTTTGTTTCTGTTTTTTTTTTTTGTACATATGCTATGTCAGCATCCATCTCCTTTCCTCTCAGAAACATTCCCTGACAATGAATGTAGTCACTGATTGGCTGAACTGTGTGCAGTATCTTGTATGTTCAGAATTGCAGTGCTTGGCTTCATAACATCCTTTGATACTTGAATCAGATAGTATTTGGCTTAACTGCTTATCAGACTAATACACTAATAAAAAACTATCATAAAGAGAATTAAGAAGAATGACCCTATATATAATTGCATCAAAAAGAATAACACATCTAGGATAAATTTAACCAAGGAAGGGAAAGACCCATATACTGAAATCTATAAGACACTGATAAAAGAAATTGAAGAACACACAAATAAATGGAAAGATGTCCAATGAGTTGGAAGAATAGTGTTAAAATGTCCATACCACCCAAAACAATCTACAGATTCAATGCAACCCCTATCAAAATTCCAATGGCATTTTTCATAGAAATAGAACAAACGATCCTACATTTATAGAAAACCACACACACACATACACACACAAACCCAAACAGCCAAAGCAATCTTAGGAAGAACAAAGCTGGAAGCATCACATTCTCTGATTTCAAACTATATTACAAAGCTATAGTAATCAAAACAGGATGATATTGGTATAAAAAGAGACACATAGATCAATGAAACTGAGTAAAGAGCCCAGTAATAAACCCATGCATATAGGTTCAACTAAGTTATGATAAAATAGCCAAGAATATACAATGAGGGAAGGACAGTCTCTTCAATAAATGGCACTGGGGAAACTAGACAGCCACATGCAAAAGAATGAAACTGAACCTATTATCTTATACCATTCACAAAAATGAACTAAAAATGGATTAAAAACTTGAACATAAAACCTGAAACCATGAAACTCCTAGAAGGAAGCATAGGTGGTAAGCTCCTTGACACTGGTCTTGGTAATTATTTTTTTGATCTGACTCCAAAAGCAAAGTCAACATAAGCAAAAATAAACAAGTGGAACTACATCAAGCTGAAAAGCTGCATAGCAAAGGAAACCAACAAAATGAAAAGGCAACCTACAGAATGGAAGAAAATATTTGCAAATGATATATATGATAAGGGGTTAATTTCCAAAACAAAGAACTAATACAACTCCAGAACAAAAAGCAAACAATTGAACTTAAAAATGGGCAAAGGACTTAAACAGTTCCCATGAAAGACATACACGAGGCCAATGGGCACATGAAAAGATGCTCAGCATCACTAATCACCAGGGAAATACAAATCAAAACCACAATGAGATGTCACCTGATATGTGTTAGAACGGCTATTATCAAAAAGATAAGAAATAACAAGTGTTGGCAAAGATGTGGAGAAAAGGGAATCCTTGTGCACTGTTGGTAGGAATATAAATTTGTGTATCCACTGTGGAAAACACTGTGGAGGTTCCTCAAAAAATTAAAAGTAGAACTATCACATGATCCAGCAATTCTAATTCTGAATATTTACCCAAAGAAAATGTAAACACTAATTCAAGAGATATATGTACCTCATGTTCATCAGAGCACTAATTATAACAGCCAAAATACGGAAAACACCAAAGTGTCCATCAACAGATGAATGGATAAAGAAACTGTGGTTATCTATATCTATATCTATCTAACTACCTATATCTATATACAGTGGAATATTATTCAGCCATAAAAAAGGAAAAAAGAAGGAAATAAAAAAGAAACCATAAAAAAGAAGGAAATCTTACCATTTACGGCAATATAGATGGACTTTAAAGGCATTATGCTAAATGAAATGTCAGACAAAGAAAGACAAATACCATATGATTTCACTTACATGCAGAATCTAAAAGTAACCCCAAAAAACAAAACCAAGTTTATAGATAGAGAATAGATTGGTGGTTGCCAGGGGTCGGGGTGGGGTAGGAAGAATAGCTGAACGAGGGTCAAAAGTACGAACTTCCAGTTATAATATAAACAAGTCATGGGGATGCAATATACAGTATGGTGACTATAGTTCATAATACTGCTTTGCATATTTGAAAGTCGCTAAGATAATGAGTTTTAAAAGTTCACATCACAAGAAAAATAATTTGTAACTATGTATGGTTACGATGTTAACTAGACCTATTGTGGCTATTTTGCAATATATACAAATACTGAATCATTATGCTGTACATCTGAAACTAATATAATGTTCTGTGAATTATACTTCAATTTAAAAATATCCAAAAAAGAAAAAGCTTATCACACTAGATTTTTAAAGTACACACGGCTTGTAAGAGACATACATAAAATGTATTATGTATGTATGATTTCTATCTGGACATAAGCTTTGGTGAGAAAGTATATGAATACGCCTACTTAAATGTAAGAATTCTATTATCAAAGAAATCGTGAGGATATCTGTGAGGATGGACTGAGTTATGCTGTGGTAATAAACCCCTAATCTGAGTGGTGTACTTATTCATTTCATGCAGGAGGGCTCTGCTCATGATGGTCTTTCAGATACCCAGACTGACTGAGCAACCACTACCTCATAAATTGCTGATCACTATGCTACAGGGAAGAAAAAGTGCGCTGAAGTGTCAGACATAAGAATGTATCGCTCCAGCTTGGAAGTGCCACACAATAATGCAGCTCACAAAGGACTGATCAGCAACAGTCACATGGACCAGCCACCAGGGTGCTAGAGGAAGAAGTAGGGAGAACACATTTGATGACCAGCACCTCAATTACGAAAGTGGCCCAAGTCATACCTTTCTCAAGGCTGATCACATCTAGAGACAGAAGTAAGCTAGAAATGCCTGGCTTTTCAGGTCAACAGAAGGCAACTCTGCCAGGCAATACTTCCTCCAGATCTTCCACTAAATTGGTCAAAGCTCTGACAAGTTCACATCATAGCTTGGTTTCATCCTCTGTTCAACTCTTCTTCCTCCCCGCTCCCTTTAGAGACCTTGATCCCTAATTAACATCCTGTACCCTGAACTCCATCTCAACTGCTGCTTCTGGTGGACCCAAACTGATAGTATGAAATTGGTTCAGACTTTGTGAATACAGCCAGTTTGTAGAAAATTTTCCTTATTACACTGTTTTTTGTTTTTTGGGTTTTTTTGTAACTTTCCTTTTCTAGGGCAAGAAAATACATATGTCTATTAAGTACTTTATTTTATAAGATTATATTCTATTTGCCGAAGGTCAAAAGTTTGGTTTTATCATTATTTCTAACAATTTTATACAGTTGATTAATCAAAAATATGCTACTTCTTATGTTCCTTTTTATTCTGGACCCAGGCAACTAAAGTTTTTCCTAACTTTAGTTATGTGTGTGACAAAAACTACAGATTTTACCTCCTAGTATCTCTTGTTATATAGCAATAGAACCTTTAAATTAACCAATTCTTACACTCACATAAAAACATTTCCCACCATCATTTTTTTAGATGTGGACATTGACTAATTTATGGCCAATAAGCTGTGCAGGAATGTGATATTACAGCTTCTAGGACAGAAAATGAAGTTATGTCCCTTAACCTTGTAAAAATTAACAAACAAGAACCTCAATTAAACAGAGTTGGGAGACCAGAAAGGGAAGCTCTCACACCCCGCAACCATATCAGAACCCAACAGGGAGAAGACAGATTCCTCTTCTTTCCTAGCAAGGACTCAGCCAATGAAATGCCATGTACTCTTTGTTTACTAGAATCCTCCCAACTTCCTCTTCCCCTCTATAAAGAGTTCTTCTTCCCCTGCCATGTGGAGACTAGCAGGTGGCTCGCCACGGTTGCAGACCCTGAACTGCAGTTCTCTGCAGATCCCAGATAAACCCATCTTTGCTGGAGAAATATCTGGCAGTCTATTTGTTTCAGTTACACATCTTCACTCTCTTCCATTCAGTTTCTTAGAACATGGAAATAATGGCTGACATGTGGCTATCACGGGCAAACATCATAATCTAGGAATCAAGAAGGGCAAGACTCGAATCACTGGATCCTGGACAAGGCAGAGTCAACACAGCAGCCCTGCAAGGCTTACGTTTGGACTTGTTCAAGAGGGAAAATTGTTTTAGCCATTATTAATTTGAGCTTACTCTTGTATACAGTCCAAAAAAACGATATCACTAGGAATTAGGTGTAACAGTTTTGCCTGGAGGTATTACTGATTCATGAAAAACTGTTCAACTAAGTGATCAATATATTCAGATATAACATAGCATAATGATTTAAAAGGTCGACTTTTTGATCCAGACTGTGTGAGTTCAGCTCCTGATTCCAGTATCTACTAGCTTTCTGAGCTTGGACAAGTTACTATGACCTTCAAATCTCCACTCTTTCAGTCTGTGAACTCGTGCTAGCAATAGTGTCTGCCTCATAGTTTGGTGGATACACTGAATGTGTTAATATATGCCAAATATTGAGCACCAGTCATAGCACATACTAAAAGCTCATAATGTTATGTTGATTCTTATTATATACGTATGCAACAAACTATGCTCAAAATAAATGATGGCCCACCTTGGTACAGGCAAAGAATAAAAAGAAATAAACATACTGAAAGGTATAGCCATAGGCTATTTAGTACCAACACTTTTAAATTATGTGGGAACAAATGATTCATCAGCCTAAAATGAGACTCTATACGGGTCAATTTAAAAATTCTTTTCTACCTATGACGGATTCATTTTTTAAAAACTATATTCACAGAGGTAATATATCTTCTTTAGTACTCATAGAAACAGGGCCCTTGCTATGGGCAAGAAAAAAAAATGAGTTGACTCTATAGGGAACACAAAAGCCTTTAAAGATTTCCTGATACATCTTCCCTCTCATTTTAATATCCATGAATATATGCAATCAGGCTTCAGTTCTTTGTGTAAGTGTGACTAAACTTGAAGTCACCAGTTCTTTTCTTTGAATGCTTCGCTTCTTGTCTGTTGTAGTGGGGGGAAAATCCCCAGATTGTTCACATTCTATATTGATAAAAATAGAAATTTCTTTTTACCACTTTTTCCACTTTTCCTCAGATATAGTATTCCCTCTTTACCCTATATCACATATGATACATATGCCCAACCCTATACTTCTGATTTAACCTTTGTGAGCTTATTTAATATACTCTCATTAGATAAAATCTTACTAAAATGTCTAATTCTTTTAAGACTCTAGATTATTACAGGCTAACGTTTCTCTGGATATACAATCGAGGGTGATTTCACGGCATTCCCTTCTACTTGCTGTAGTATAATAAGCAATGCAGTGTAAGTAATGATTTTGTGAACACTGTACTGTACGAGTTTGGTTAAATCACTCCAAATTTCTAAATGTCAAATTTCTAATAGTAAAATGAAAGAAGGGTCTTCATATAAAAGAGATTCAGTGTCATTATTTATTACATGATCTGCCAAATAGCTACAGTTTTTCCTAAATAACTAGCATGGTGAATTATAGCATGTTAGGCAATAAAGTCACAATTTAGCATTACCAAAATAAATCCTTAATAGGTAAATAACCACAGTGTTCTAACATTAAGCTTTTTATCAGTTTGAGTGAAGAAATTTAAATACAGTAGTTTTATACACTAAACTAGTCTCAGTGTGTATGGAGGGGCAGAGAGGGTAATTACAATTTTGACTCGAGTATTAACATTTGCTGCATGGTTGAGGGTCGCTGGACTCAAACAGTTTCATGAAAATAAAACATGTTCAGAATCATGTAGATACAAGATCATCCAGAGTTTGGCCACATTATCAGAAATATATGCAATTCATAAACCTAGCACCTCAATAACATGAGTTTGTTTATTCAGATACATATGATACACTTTCAGGTCAATCAGTTTCTCTTGATAATGAATCATCATAGGGCAACTTTGAGATATATACAAAAATACTCTCTATAAGCACTCAAATTTTAAAGATGATACATACACATAAAAATCTGTAAATCTATTATAAAGATGTGGTTGTATTTTCTTGGAGTGTTTAGTGATTTTTAAAAACCTGTTCCGTTACCTCCTGCTGTGACCTTGTGTCCAGTTTGAGGATAAATATTTTGCATATCATTGAACATTCCAGCTATTTTCTTGTTTTTCAGTAAAGCGCCAATTTCCCAATTGTCTGTTTACTTCATCTATAATTTTTTTAGAATTTTTATATTCGTGTGGATTCATGAATTAGGTCTCTAAATTCTTGAATTCCAAAAATATTCTCAGAAGGAATTTTAATAAATCTCTGCAGAACTGTCAAATGAAAGCTAAGTGACAGTATTAACATGAAATCAGGTTCAACTCTGTACTGATATTGCTATAAAATGCATTTCTTTAAGCATAGGAGGATTATGATATTCATAATTACCAATTACTTTTGGTTTGTCAAATCATGCAATTAATTTGATTTGCATAATTTATAGGAAAAATTACATCAGATGTAAGGCAATGCAAGTTGGACAAACCAAGATTATTACTTTGATAAGCTACTGAAACCTTTTTTTACCTTTTGCTGTTGATTTCATGGATCTAATCTAGAAAATGAGTTTTTTGTTTTTTCTTATTTAGACCAAGTTTATACATTCCTCACTGGAATGTTACTGAGACAGGCCTGGGACCCTCTGTTGCAGTGCTGCAATGCCTGCACCTGGACAAATGTCTCCTCGAGCTACAAAATATAAAGAAACTGTATGGGACTAAAGATAACTGCATGCATGTGCAATTAGGACAAATCCTGGACAAAAGATAGAGAGACCAAAAAACCCAACTGCTACTTTTGAAGAGCGTGTAGCAAAAGCAGGGTACTGATCGTGCCCCCTGCACACAACACCACCTAAGGGGTGGGCAAAACATCTAAGCCACCCCTCCGGCCGGACCCCTGAACACACCCCTACCCTCACCCCATATAAGGAACAAGCAAGCTTGCCCCACCTTGGGGAGCGAACAAGGTAACCTGTTGTTTGTTCTCCCTCCCCCCTGCTGCAGCAAGGGCCCCAATAAAGCCTTGCCTGAATTTCTTGTCTGGCCTCTGATCAATTTCTATTGATTAAGGAGGCCAAAAACTCTGGTCGGTAACATTACTAGGACTTACTAGGTCATGCATGTTAACAAGAAAACTAGAAATTGATTGTTGAAGGATATGATCACTAGTTCCTTGGTGTCAGGACTCAAGGTTAGCTTATCAGAAAGGCCTTAATGTTTCCTATTCCAGATCTTTTATATGTTTAAATACATGTTTAGAATGAGCTTGCTAATTTCCACAAACAATTCTGCAGATACTTTGTTTGTATTCACACTGAGCATATAAAAAGTAATGACATTATCATTCTGAGTTTTTGAATCTGTTACACAGTAAATATTCATTTAGGTAGTTTTTTATTTCAGTAAATATTTTGAAATTTCCAATGTTTCAGAATTTCAGAAATTTTCTAGAATTCACATGACTTTCCTTAAGTTCATTTCTAATTTTTTGATACTATATTATAAATGGAATTGATTTATAATTTTATTTGCCAATTGTTTCCCATATAAACATATTATATATACATACGTTAGCCTTGAATCAAGCAATCAAATTTATTAGCTCTAACCATTTATATATATGTAAGTAACATATACACACATATATATAAAATCACTTAGTATTTCTAAGGAAAAAAATCACATCAGCATATAAAGACAATTTTACTTGTACCTTCCTAATTAATAGCCTTTTATTAATTTTATCTTCAATTATTTCACTGGCTAGAAATCAAATAAGATATTAAATAGAAGTGAGATCTGACATCCTTGACTTATTCGCTATCTTATTAGAAAGAGTTTCACTATTTCAATAGAAGTATTGAATAAAATGTTGAATAAACGAGTGTTCATCCTTGCTCTGAACCCAATTTATGGGGGAAAGCATTCAGTATTTCACCATTAGGTATGATGTTATCTGAGCGTTTTGGTAATTGCCTTTTATTAAATGGATGAAGTTCCCTTCTGTTAGTAGATAATTGAGAGTTATTATAGATATGTATTAGACTTTTTCAAATGTTGTTACTGATGGACTGAAATCAACTCATGATTTTATTATTTATCCTGTTAATGTGATGAACTATTTTCAGATGTAAAAAACAAAAACAAGATGTAAAGTAAGTCCTTAGGCTCCTGGAATAATCCCCTTGATTATATCATAACTTTTACATATTGCTGGATTTAATTTGCTGATATTGGTTAAGGAATTTGGCTTTTATATTAATCAGCGATAGTGGCCTTGTATTTTACCGTACTGTGCAAAATATAAGACTATTTCAACAATGTAATTTATTTTCATGCATCCAAAGTGCTACTGATATCACTTACTTTATTTCTATTTACATTATGAATCATAGATGCAGGTCAGTTTAGGAGAAATTAGTAAAGAAAGCCATTTACATTACTTACATATTTACCATTTCTGGTGCACTCCCCCCCTACTCCCCTCCCCCGGACCCCAGTTTCCTTATGGTGGTTTCATTTCCCTTCAGTATGAAGATCTTTAGGAGTTAATATACTAAAGATATACCGCTGTTTAAATTTTTATAGCTTTCAGTTATTTTAAAATCTACTTTACTCTCATTTCTTTGAAGAACTGTTTTGGCTGTTTATAGGTATCTGGATTGAAAATTTTTTTTATTCCTTTCAGCAAATTAAACATGTCATCCCATTATCTTCCAGCTCCCTTTTGTTGTTAAGTCATCAATTATTTGTATTATCTTCCCCCACTTCTCACCACCCGTCTATGATACTTCTTTTTTCTGTATATGTTTTGGCTGTTAGACATGCCATTCATCTATCCTGCTTGGGTTTTCACAGACTTCAAGACGGTAGGCTGAACTTTTTCTGATTCAGAAATTCCCATTAAGCATATTTTGGATCATGGGATAATATCCCACTGTTCATTGATCCTCTTTATTTTTTATCCCTTGCTTTCTTTTCTTCGGATTGGATAATTTATGATGATGTGTCTCCATTTACCACTGTTACTTTCTGCTGGCTTCAACCTGCTCCAATCTTTATTATAGCCCATCCATTGAATTTTACATTTAAGAGTTTTGAAATACTACTTACATAATTTCCATTTACTTGCTTTGATTCCCTATCTGTTCACCTATTATTTTTAATTCTTCTTAAGACAATTAAAATATATTATAGTTGCTTTAAAAATCCCTTTCTGCTATATATAGTGTCTAGCTTTTCCCAGTATATATATATATTTTTTTATTTTTTTTTTTCTGGAGAAAGTTTTAAATCCTTGATAAAGAACAAAACATTATACATAATACATTAAAAAGAAGCATTTAAAAATTTAACATAAAAGTGGTTAGTGGCACTTTGCTGTCTAATTACTTAAAGAGCTTTTACTTTGAAATTTCACATTAACTGATTTAAATTGAGAGGATCCTCTTTACTCAGGATATATTTGAATGTCTATTTTAAATTCATCCAAACTATATATGATTCACACTGTGTGTACACTTTAATCATGTAACAACACGTATTTATTCTCTCACTTGACCCCTGAGTTTTTTTTTTTTTTTTGGTAACATCTTTATTGGAGTATAATTGCTTTACAATGGTGTGTTAGTTTCTGCTGTATAACAAAGTGAATCAGCTATACATATATTCCCATTTCTCCTCCCTCTTGCATCTCCCTCCCTCCCTCCCTACCCCACCCCTCTAGGTGGTCACAAAGCACGGAGCTCATCTCCCTGTGCTATGCGGCTGCTTCCCACTAGCTATCTATTTTACATCTGGTAGTGTATATATGTCCATGCCACTCTCTCACTTCGTCCCAGCTTACCCTTCCCCCTCCTCGTGTCCTCAAGTCCACTCTCTACGTCTGCGTCTTTATTCCTGTCCTGTCCCTAGGTTCTTCAGAACCTTTTTTTTTTTTTTTTAGATTCCATATATATGTGTTAGCATATGGTATTTGTTTTTCTCTGACTTACTTCACTCTGTATGACAGACTCTAGGTCCATCCACCTCACTGCAAGTAACTCAATTTCGTTTCTTTTTATGGCTGAGTAACATTCCATTGTATACATGTGCCACATCTTCTTTATCCATTCGTCTGTCGATGGACATTTAGGTTGCTTCCATGTCCTGGCTATTGTAAATAGTGCTGCAATGAACATTGTGGTACATGACTCTTTTTGAAACCCTAAAACCCAGTATATATTTCTATTTATTGTTTATAGGTCAAATTTGCTTGCTTTTTCACTTATCTAGTAAGGGTTAACTGTACGCCAAACATATGACACGTGCTAGGGAGTCTGGATTGTGTTTTTGTCATTTAAATGATACTAAATTTTGTTCACGTATGTAGATAAATTAATGATTAATTTTCTGATTGCTGTCAGGTTTCTATCTCTTTTTCTATATTAATGCAAGTCTGTTTCCATTCCCCCTGCCCTGACTCTTTACTCCTAAGGCATGTTCTGTACTCTACACTTTGGTCCTTCACCTTTTGGCATGGGGCATGTGGGGTTTCAACTCTGTGCTCAAGATAAACAGCTCCATTTTAGTATGTTTTCTCACAAACTCCTCATCAACAGCCCTGAACCTTACTCTCTGCCTTCTCTACCCTGTGAAGAAACCATACTGTTTTGGTTACCTGCAGCATCTTCTGGTTCCCTCACCCCACACGCAGTTTTTATTTCCTGAGGGCTTGGAATGTACCCCAGACACACACTGGGGTGAATGTGGGATCATCTCACTTTTTCTTCTCTCAAAGTTCAGACTGTTGTCCAGTGACTAAAAACTGTTTCCTCATATATAATAGTCACTTAACAGTAAGGTAAATATACTTCCTACTACACTGTCATGGCCTATATGGAAGCCTCTTTTGCTTGTTTGCGATTTTATTAAGATCATATATTCTATTAGTCTGAGTACTCGGATATTGTACAAGTTATTTGTTGCAGAAGTTAACTTACCTTAATTATTCAGTATTTTACATGCATTCTGGGTAGCTCCTGGGGGGAGAAAAACCCTCTAATACAAGAATGTATGGTATTAAATAAGCAGTCTGGAAGGAAGTAATGAAAAGGCAAAAATGGTGGTAATCCCTGTTGGCTCCTTTATTCGGTAAATTATCTTCTGTGATAACTTTAAAGTTCTCCCTGAGCATGAATCTCTAGAGAAAGTGTTTGGAAAAATCTAAAAATCTAATGGGTGTTAACTGTCCCCCCCACTGACTTTGGCAATTACAATAAAATAGAAGAGCTCAAGAAAAATTTGGCAAGGTTATAAGCAGGTATGCAAAAATAATATAATGAGTCTAGATAATTTGACTGCTTCTAGCCCCAAAACAGGTGCAAATAAGACTGAAAATATCTGTGCAACCATGGCCAATGAAGACTATTCAATTAGGCAAAGTTATTCTGAACTAAAGCAAAGTTCAAAATATTAATGTGGCTTTCCTACCAAGCTTACAATTTTTAGATTGTGTAGAGAGAAGCATATTTAAAATGAAACGGAGAAATTGGTACGAGAAAACAAGTAAGGTATGAGAAAAATGTTACTGTAACATGGATCTTCATAGAAGCAAATAGATCAGAAGCCTGTTTTTTTTTTTTTCAAAAGCCTACTAAGCTTTTACCCACTAAGTTTTTACTGATTTACTCTATTACTAAGTTCCACTATTACTCAGCTCCGCTATGTTACCAAACCACTCTTCAAAAAGAAAAAAAAGCATGTGATGAAGAAAATCAGTATGAATAAAGTCGAAAAAAAAAAAAAGAAAAAAAAGATTTATGACTATTTGAACCTTTAAAACCAATCTTGGGCGCCCAAAGCCCAAATCTGAGCAATCAATAAGTGTGACATAAAAGGTGGTAAGATACTAAGACAACCTACTGAATGGAAAAAAAAATATTTGCAAATGACATGACCAATAAGGGGTTAATATCCAAAACACAACTCAGTATATAAAAAAAAAAAATGGGCAGAAGAACTGATAAATATTTTTTTCTGCAAGAAGATATAGAGATGGCCAACAGGCACATGAAAATATGCGCAACACTGCTAATCAGAGAAATGCAAATCAAAACTACAATGAGAAATCACCTCACACCTATCAAAATAGTCATCCTCAAAAAGCCTACAAATGACAAATGTTGGCGAGGATGTGGAGTAAAGGGAACCCTCTTGCACTGTTGGTGGGACTGTAAATTGCTGCAGCCAACATAGAAAACTGTATGGAGGCTCCTTAAAAAACTAAAAATAGAACTACCATATGATCCAGCAATTCCACTGTTAGGTATGTAGCTGAAGAAAATGAAAACACTAATTTGGAAAAAAAAAAAAAAAAGCACCCCAATGTTCATAGCAGCTCTATTTACAATAGCCAAGATATGGAAGCAACCTAAGTGCCCATCGACAGATGAATGGATAAAGAAGATGTGGTATATTTCTATACAATGAAATATACTCAGCCATAAAAAAGAATGAAATTCCGCCATTTGCAACAATGTGGATGCACCTAGAGAGTATTATGCTTAGTTAAGTCAGACAAAGATAAATACTGTTATTACTCATATGTATAATCTAAAAAATAAAACAAATGAGTGCCTATAAGAAAACAAACAGACTCACAGATACAGAGTACAATCTCGTGGTTCCCAGGGCAGAGAGGGAAGGGGAGAGGAGAGAGCTGGGGGTATGAGATTAAGAGACACAAACAACCATGTATAAAACAAGCAACAAGGATACATGACACAGCACAGGGAAATGTAGCCATTAGTTTATAATGGCAACTTTAAAAGAAGTATAATTTATAAAAATAAATTACTATAATTACTATGTTGTACACCTAAAACTAATATAATATTGTAAATCAACTATGCATCAATAAAAAAATTTAAAAAGTAATAAGATACCAAGGAAGGAATCTGAAGAAATTCTAACACATGCTGATTAAGGTGAAAGCAAAATAAAACACATTTTTCTTACATATTTACCTTCATGAAAATCTTCTTATTTGGAATATAGCAACTACCAGCTCATACTTTTCTTTAACCTTTTTGCTATCTTCTTATACCCTAGTCAAAATCAAAGTCCTATAATGTCTGGAAGGGCTAATATCATCTAATTCTATACACCTTTTATTAACATTCTGACTTCTTGCCTCCTCACTGTTATTCAAACATTCCAGACATATTACTGAATTAGATTCTTGGCACTGGTGGTTATCTCTATTGGAACTCTTTTCTCCCAGATGTTATGATCTACAGGGAAGCTATGAACAAAGGATTAGCAAAGCCCCTTTTCCCTCTTATATGGGAATTTGACCTTCAGTTAAATGTCCAACTCTATTTTTTAACATTATAAGGGTGATATTATGAACAAAACTACTAGGCAATATTGCTTTTCATAAAAACGATCCCTGACTGGTAAATTTTATCAGGAATGGGAGAAAGCATATATGAAATAAAATATCTTTGGACAGTATGATTTGAGATTCTCTAAGTGCAACGACTTTCTATGACTCTTGTAAATGACCTTATCCCTTGTAAGGCCCCTAGAAACAATGCATTTGGAAGTATAAAAGAGTTTTTGGCTTTTAGGGAACATAAGGATTTCAAGTCAAGCAGTTCCTGCCCTTGGATCGCTTCTCCACGTTCCATATGGACTGCTTCAGGGATATTCACTGAAGGGGAAGACCATGCTGTGGTAGCTAATCTAGATCTATCTGAGTAGATTGGTGCCAAGTGTAGCCTAAGATAGTCTTATAAATCTTAATGTTTAGTTGAACCAATAAAGGCCCCTTGATGGCTAATGTCATGATGCCTTAAGTACCATCTACGCATTTTTCATGAAGCCAAAATAATTTCTGGACAAAAGATTTGCTTTCTGCAAATCTTCCATATTTATACCATTGGTCTGAATTCCACTGGGTTCAGATATTACTTATACCACATAAGTTCTTAGGTTCATTGCTATTTCTGGGTCCTGTTCATCCACAGACTAGCTTTTGACCATGCTTTATTTTCATCTACTTCCTCCAAATTGGTTTCTCCATGGATTATTTCAACTGTCATATCCCAAACACAGGCATTTGAACTCTCTATTTAACATGCCAGAAGCTCTGTTGCAACAGGTAATTTAATGGTTCACTCCCAAAATTTATGCATATCTGTGACATTTTTCTACCTTATCAGAAAGGGATGGTGGAGGAGAGAGGGAAAAAGGAGAGGAAAAGAGAGAGAGAGATTGATTGATTTTGTTTATTTGGCAATTGGTTTATTATGTATTTCTCCCACATGAACACACACACACATACACATACACACATACACCATAGGCTGTCTACTTCACATCTTAGGTTCCTAAGTGGTAAAACTGTTTTGATCGCTGATTTACTACCATCATGAAGAGCTGCTGGGATGGGCCACAGGGTGCCCAGATATTTGGTGTATGTATGTATATATACACAAACGTATATATAGCTGTGTATATGTATGTGTAATATACATGTATATAATAAGACTCCATGAAAATCTGTTAAAACTAAAATTCAGTAAAGTTGCAAGATACAAACATCAATATACAAAAATCAATTGTGTTTCTACCCACTACTAATGAACTATATGAAAGAATTTAAGAAAGCAATCCCGTTTACAATTGTATCAGGAAGAATACCCGGGGGCTTCCCTGGTGGGCAGTGGTTAAGAATCCTCCTGCCAATGCAGGGGACATGGGTTCAAGCCCTGGTCCGGGAAGATCCCACATGCCGTGGAGCAACTAAGCCCGCATGCCACAACTACTCAGCCAGCACTCGAGAGCCCGCGAGCCACAACTACTGAAGCCCATGCGCCTAGAGCCCATGCTCAGCAACAAGAAAAGCCACTGCAATGAGAAGTTCACACACCACAATGAAGAGTAGCCCTGCTCGCTGCAGCTAGAGAAAGCCCACACACAGCAAGGAAGACCCAATGCAGCCAAAAATAAAAAAAAAAAAAAAAAAAAAAAGACATGACTGGGAAATTCCTTTAAAAAAAAAAAAAAAAAAAAGAATACCTGGGATACATTTAACCAAGGAGGAGGAAAAAACTGTACATTAAAAACTGTAAGACACTGATGAAAGAAATTAAAGACATAAATAAATGGAAAGATATTCAATGCTCATGGATTGAAACAATACTGTTAAAATGTCCACACTACCCAAAGCAACCTACAGATTCAATGCAATCCCCATCAAAAATTCCAATGGGATTTTTCACAGAAATAGGAAAAAAATCCTACATTTTTATAAAGCTACAGTAATAAAAACAGTATGGTCCTTGCATTAAAACAGACACATAGATCAATGGAATAGAATTAAGAGCCCATAAATAAACCCACGCACATAGGTTCAATTAATTCATGAGAAAATAGCCAAGAATATATAATGGGGAAAGGACAGCCTCTTCAATAAATGGCATTGGGAAAATTGGACAGCCACATGCAAAAAGAATGATACCAGATCACCATCTGCCACTACATACAAAAAAAATCAACTCAAAATGAATGAAAGACTTGGACATAAGACCTTAAACAATAAAACTCCTAGAAGAAAACATAGGCAGTAAGCTCCTTGACACATGTCTTGGTAATGATATTTTGGATTTGATACCAAAAGGAAAAGCAACAAAAGTAGAAACAAACAAGTGAGACCACATTAAACTAAAATGCTCCGCACACCAAAAGGAACCATCAGCAACACGAAAAGGCAACCTTCAGAATGGGACAAAATACTTCCAAATCATGTATATGATAAGGGATTAATATCCAAAACATATAAAGAATTCATACAACTCAAGAGCATTAAAAAAATCCAGTTAATTAACGGACAAAGATCTGAATAGACCCTTCTCTGAATAGATGGCAATAGGTACATGAACAGATGCTCAGCGTCACTAATCATCAGTGAAATACAAATCAAAACCACTATGAGGTATCACCTTACACCTGTAGGAATAGCGGTTATCAAAAGGTAAGAAATAAATGCTGGGGAGGATGTGGAGAAAAGAGAATCCTTGGGAACTGTTGGTGGGAATGTAAACTCGTTCAGCTACAATGGAAACAGTATGAAGTTTCTTCAAAAGATTAAAAATAGAACTACCATATGATCCAGCAATTTCATTTCTGGATATTTATCCACAGGAAATAAAAACACTAACTAGAAAAGACACCTTGCACTGCAGCATTATTTACAACAACTACAACAGGGTAGCAACCTAAGTGTCCACAAATGGATGAATGGATAAAGAAATTGTGGCATATATATATATATATATATATATATATATATATATACATACATACATACATACACGATGGAATCTTATTCAGCCATAAAGAGAAGGAAATCCTGCCATTTGCAAGAACACAGGTGAACCCGGAGGATATTATGCTAAATAACATAAGCCAGACACAGGAAGACAAATACTGCATGATCTCATTTGGACATGGAATCTAAAAATGTCGATCATAGAATCAGAGTAAACAACGATAGCTGCCAGGGGTTGGCGGGTGGGGAATATGGGAGATGTTGGTCAAACGGTAGAAACTTACAGTTATAAGATGAATAAATTCTGGGGACTTAATGTACAGCATGGTTACCGTATTTAGTAATAATGTATACTTCAAATATGCTAAGAGTATTAACAGATCTTAAGGGTTCTCACCACACACACAGAAAAAAAATAGGTAACTAAGATGATGGATGTGTTAAATAACCTTACTGTGGGGATCATTTCACAAAATATACATTAAATCATCAAAAAGCATACCCTAAATATACACAATTTTTATTTGTCACTTATGTCTCAAGAAAGCCAGGGGAAAGATGAGCTGAAATATTTAAAAGAAAGCATTTCACATAAACTATTTAATAAGGAGTAGATTACAATAAACACAGATTTCCCATATGTGTCATAACCCTAGAATGTATTCTGGAACATTTTTTTTTTGTATCCTGGATAAAACAGTGCTTGGGAACATGGGACAACATACAAAAGATATATCACTTAAAACATAGTTGACCAAGCATTTTGCATGAATTCCTGAATCAGCCTTGGCTTTTGTTAACTTTTAGCTAACAGAAAGCTTTTCTTTTTTTTTTTTCTTTTGGTCACAAGATATAAAAATAACTTTCTACATTCAGATAATTTTCCCATGAGTAGTTGCTTTGAAAACTCAAGGAAAATAACGTACAGAATGTGTCTTTGTGTCTGCATGTGTGTTGTGTATATGTGTTATAAATTCTCCACAGCATACCTTATGGGTAAAAAGCTACTTCCAGATAGCAGGTAAAAGAATAGGGTATACTGTTATAGTCAGTGTTTTAGAGCTCCTTTCTTTCAGAGTAAAAAACAGTTGTTTTTTTTTTTTTTTTTTTTGTCTTTTCATATCAAGGTTGTTAATTCCCAAGGGAACTAAAGTGAAGGGTTTGGGCATCAAGCCAGCAACCTTGTCTAATCTTTTTATACTTTCAAGGTAGAAAAGAGGTGGGTGGTGTTTCAACCTTTATTGAATAGTTAGGAAAATTGAAACAGAAAAGATAACCTTGTTTCTTGTCTCTCAAAAGTCATACAACTAGTCAGCAGTGACAAACATTATAATATCTACTGTGTATTGAATGCCTTTTTTATCAGAGGCACTTAGCCTGTATTGTATATTTTGATACACATTTTAAACCCTTAAATGCTAACCTTATTTTTCTTTAATAAAAATTGTGAAACTGAGGCTCAGAGTCAATAAATTGCCTCACACACTAATTGTAAGTGGCAAAGCTGAGATCTTAACAAAGATATCTATGCCCCCCAAACTTTCTAATTTCCCCCTCCCAAATAATTGGCTATATTCTTATTGTATATTCTTATTATATTCTTATTCTATATTCTTATTCTTATTTAAACTATGTTGCGAATGCTAAGGCAGGCTCTATAGACGTTTACTAATGGGAGGTACCATATCAGTGGATCTGCTACATAATTTTGAAGGAAATGCAATTTTATCACTTTCAACTTACAGAGTAACCACAATAATAAAATGCTTGTATTTAGAGCCCTGGTAATTTAATAATGAAAAATTTCATATTGTGGTTTCCAAATATTCTGAAGCATATATATTTGGGGGAAGTTTGTCTTTTTAAGTGTAGTAAACACGACTGTCGTTACTCAGTTTGCAATTTTTAAATTTTAAAGTAATGAAAAAAGTCTACGTTATATCAACCCTCAGATCACATAACAGAGTTCCAACTACTGAACAATAATTAATGGAATCCTATTTTTCTGGCCTGTTCCCTAAACCAGTGTCCTATTTCCTAGCATACCACAAACATTTGGATGAGAAGGGCTTTCCTCTGCAATGTGAAACCAGGTGGAATAGCCGCTATTTAAATATCGTATAGGTTACGAATAACAGCTGCTTCATGAGGCAGAAAGAATGTTTAAAATGTTTATTAACCATTGAATATTTACACAATCTACTAATGATATTTTACATTTATATTGACCTTTTTAGCCAGAGCAATTTTCAGAGACTGCATCCAATAAATATAAGGCAACATGCATTCTTCTATGTAATACACCAAGGTAGGACCATAAGTATGTCATTCAAGTGGAAATTAAACAGAAAAAACTGGCAGCTAGAATAAAGTTAAATAGCATATAAACCTGATCAGGAAGGGATTATTTCCTCTCTCTATGCAAGGAAATATTCGCTAGAATAAAGGGACAATATAGTAGAAAGGAAAGAGTACTGCATTTGGATTCAGAAATCTTGATTATGAACTCTACCACCCCTAAGACCTGATGCAAATTACTTAAGCTGTCTTCTCAATTCTAAAAGGGAAATAATAATTCTTGACCAACTTACCCTCAAAGTTATTGTGAAATCAAATATATTAGTATGTCTCAACACATTTTAAGTGATAGAGCTGTACGAAATCAGATATTCTTCTGTTCATTGCTACATTTACTGAAAAGCTGGCTCTCATGGTCAACCAAATACCCTAGGCAACTTGTGAATCTCAAGTATTTTCTAATCCTAGTATCATTTCAAACTCCTTGTAGTTGACCATATTCAAAATTAGTCTACATACCAACCACTGAGTAACTGCTAACATGAATTCACATTAACAGGATTCAAACAAAAGCAGCAAAGAAGGTTCTTGCAATACACCATGGGTTTTGTTGGGAGGAGATGACTCTTGTCAGAACCCAAAAGTCCTGAAATTAGCATGTATTTAATGCTGATTGAGATGCCTTTTTATTTCTAAGAAGGATTATTTTCTCAGTCTTTTAAGGTTGATTTTCTGTAATTGCGGGAGAATTAAGTACTCTACAATTGGTTCACAGTATCTGGTAATAGAATGGTGCACACTTTTGTACAAAAAATATGTCCAAAGGATTCTTAGCATGAGTGAGACTTTTGTCTCTATAACTTATGTAGATGAGCAATGCAAGAATTGTGATTACATACTATGTACTAACACCCTTCTTTGAGGCTACATGCTAATGAATCAAACTCTTCTCATAACACTGGATATTCCTTCAGTGACCTCAACACAGCACTGAGCAGGTACTGCAAATTAATTGCCATTTAATCCAATTTACTCTCTGAATTAAAGTTTGGGTTAGTCTTAAGAAGTAGGTCATGGGAGCAGATTTTCAGTTCTTCACTTAAGAGAAATCATGCCCTTACCAGGATTCTTAAAGATCTTTCCTGTTTTACTTTGATTCCCTATGTGCTGTGGTACGAAATGACAGTTATAAGTATATTAATAATTACTATCATTGGTCAATTTTAAATATTTATGTCAATGGCATCATCATTGCTGAAAACAGTAATACTTTTTTTGATTCAGCAAATAAGTATAAAAGATGAACAGATGATCAGAACTCTGCTTTCAGCCAGGAAGGAAAAACCATTAATATGCATTATAAACAGCTGTAATACTGTTCAAAATTTATGAAATTAGTTTTTAAATAAATGGACAATAGGCAGTATGAAACTCATGTCTGAAAGAAGAGACATAATGAGGTGGGCCCACGACCACAGTTCCATGGCTTGAGGCAAGTTCCCAGTGTGGCACAGAGAAATAAAACCCAAGGAGAGCATTCCTGTCCCACTGAGCTGAGGATACAGCAATCGGAAATTGGCATCATAGTAAACATGTATCTTTAAATCTTCTTAAAGATCTCTATTTTCCTTGTGAGAAAACTTAGGAATAAGCACCATATCTTAGACCTGCACTAACTAGACCTAATGAAGCCCTAACAAAACTCACAAGGGAGCTGAGCCCAGTTAAGGAAGAGGAGCTTGGGAAAGAAAGTACAAGAATAAAAATACCCAAGTCCAAACTGATCACCCACTATTTCAACTGCCTGCTATTCTAAGAATCAAGATTCTTCAAAGGAAAATAATAAAACTCAGAGCTTCTACATTTTCCAAAATGTCCAACATTCCATCAAAAATTAATAGACTTAAGAATCAAAGTCAAGAAAAAAAAACCCACAGGCAATAGAAACTGAATCCGAGGATGAACCAGATGACAGTGAATATAGCAGATAAAGATTTTAAAGTATATTTTAAGGATTATATAAAATATGTTAAAATAAACAAAAATAGATTCTTAATGAGCTAAACAATATAGAATATCTGCAGAGTAACAAAAATTGTAGAAAAGAATCAACAGCACATTTTAGATCCAAAAGGTACAATATCAGAAATGAAAAATGTTTTGAATGGGCTTATCAGATTGGAAATGGTAAAAGACAATCAAAGAACTAGGAGGCATACCAATTAGTTAACAGTGCCTTTGTAAACCATGGGGCAAATTAAGTTGTCTGTCCTGCATATTACTGGAGTGTCAGAATGTCTGAGAACAAAGTTAGAAGATCATTTTAAGATATAATGACATGATACAAATGAACTTATTTACAAAAAGAAACAGACTCACAGACTTAGAGAATGAATTTATGGTTCATTCTCTGAGACTGTAAACAAATATCAAAACAACATAAGAATATATTCCTTGCAAGCACAGATAAGGCACTATAATGAAACCTACAGGGTGCCTTTCAGGTTGAAGGCAAATGACACCATACAGAAAAATCTCATCCATGAAAAAGAATGAAGAACACAAGAAATGATAAATATATGGGCAATTATGTAAGAATATACTTTCTCATAATTAACTATTTGAAGCAAAATTAACAGATATGTGGAAGTCAAAAATACATAAGAGTCACAAAGATGTGGGACATGTAAATAGAATTACTATAGAGTTTAAAGGGTCATTACATTTGTAATGTGGAAAGTTGGAAGCTGGAAATGGAAAGTAAAAGTGGGAAATAGGAAGAGTACAGTGAAAATTGAGAAGCGTGAAATGTCAGAGGTGGAGTGTAAAGTTTGAAGGCTTGATCAAAAGTAGATTCTAACAAGATAAGGATGCATATTAAGTCTAGAGCTACTAAAAATAATTTAAAAAGTACAACTAAGGAGACTGTAAAGAAAAAAAGTGGAACTAAAAATTTTCAATAACTCAAAAGAAGGCAGGAAATGCAAGAACAGAGAAACCAAAAATACAATGAAAATTTAACAACAGTTAGCAGGATGGTATAGTTAACTCTAAATGCCAAATGTTTCTTCCTCTTCTTTTAAAGGCACTAATCCTACCACAGGGACTCCACCCTCAACACCTCCTCTAAACCTAGTTGCCTCCCAAAGGCCCTTCCAAATACCGTTGGATTGGGCGTTAGGGCTTTACATACGAATTTTGGAGGCACACATTCAGTCCAAAACAGAAACAAGATACAAATTAGTAGTATTTGAAAGGAAAGCAGTGTTATCACTGCAATTCTTACACACACATCAAAAGAATAAGGGAATATTATGAAACTTTATGTCAATAAATTCAACAAACAGATGAAATGAAAAACTTCCTTAAAAGGCACAACTTTCTGAAACTAACACAAAATGAATTTAAAAAATCTGCATAGTATATATATGTGTAAAATTTTTAATTAAGGAAACTCCCATTAAGAAAATTCTGGGGCTGGAGTGTTTCAGTAGTCAATTCCAGTAACAAAATAAGAATTAATGCCAATCCTATAAAGTTTTTAAAAGAGTATAGAGAAAAAGGAAACATATCCTAACTCACTTTAATTTTATAAGGCTAGCATAACTGTGATATTAAAATCCAAGATATTACAAGAAAAAATAATTCTCAGAAGCTTACATACAAAAGGCCTCAAACAATTTTCAAATCAGACCCTAAAATATATAAAAATACAATACGCCTTGATCAAGTGAGGTTCATCTTAGGATGCAAAGTTTGTTCAACATTAGGAAGTTATTAGTGAAGTTTTCCACATTAACAGTAAGAAGGGAAATAAGATTCAGTAAATATACTAAAAGACTTGGACAAAATTCAACATATCCATTCAACTTAAAAATTCTCGGAAAATTACATTTTACAAAGTGTGGCAATCAGACCAAAGGGTGATCCCCAATTCCTGTGTCCAGGTATTGTGAAATCCCCTTATCTTGAGTGTAGGTAGGACCTATGTCTTGCTTCTAACCAAGAGAATAGGGCAATGGTGATGGATTGTCATTCCCATGATTACGCTGCATTCTATAGGACTTTATTTTGCTAGCCAACTGGCTACAAACTCTCACTGCTGGTTTGATTAAGAGACCATGTTAGGAAAGTAAACACATGCAAGGAAATGTATGTGGCCTCTAGGAACAGCCAGCAAGAAACTGTGGCCCTAGGTCTTACAACCACAAAAAAATGAATTCTGCCAACAAAATGAGTGAGCTTGGAAGTGGATTCCTACCCAATCAAACCTCCAAATGAGAACACAATCCAACTGATACCTTGATTGCAGCCTTGTGAGACCCCCGCAAGCAGAGAACTCAGCTAAGCTGAGCGTGGACACCTGATTCTCAGAATAAATGAAATGGTTTGTGTTGTTTTAAACCACTATGCCAGTGGTAATTTGTTAGATGGCAGTAGAAAGCTAATGCAAATTCTGATACCAGGAAGTGGGGTTGCTACCCTAGCAAATACCTAAAATGTGGAAGTGACTTTGGAACCATGCATAGCGTGGAGGCTGGTGGATGTTGAGGAGCATGACAGAGAAGATATAAACTGCCTTGAAAAGACTGTGAAATGTGAACTTGGAGAATACTGCTGGTTAGGGTTCAGAAGCAAGGAAATTGTTATTGGAACATGGAAGAGGAGAATCTTGTTACAGAGTAAAAAAAAAAATTTTCGGATTGATTCTGTAATGTAAAACAAATTTGCATTCCTGTTATCAATCTTACAGAGTCATGATATATTAAACTCGATATAGTTTTGTTATGCTATTATTTTGCTTAGGGCTTATCAGTATTTCATGAGGAAAACTGACTTACTGTCCTTTATCTTGGATAAATTTTGCTTTCCAATTAGGCCTTCTCAATAGAACAAACAGTAATTGTTCCTTTATTATTTGGAAAAGTTTGGGTAGAATTACGATTACCTGTTTTTGAAAGATCATTTTTTGAAGGCAATGATCATGCCTTTCTCATATTTAACTCTTCCAGCTTTTAGCCTAAGACTTAACAGAATTAGGTAGTCAATAAATAGCTATTAAACTAACTTGATATAAGACTTTCAGTTACTCAAGAAACTTCTTAGTGGGACAATATCCTGGACTTCACTTAATTGCTAAATAGTGCATAATAATATTGAGAATGTAAATAACTGTCTCAATTATATTTAATTTTAGAAAAGAACTGTGATAAAATATAAGTACTCTCATAAAATAAAATTTGAAATAACAGGAATTATAAACATCGTTTGAAATTTTAAGTAAAATATATACAGGAGAATCAGAGTTTTCATAAAATGTGTGCACAAAAAACTTTTGCAAAAAAAGAGATTTGGCTTAACTGGACAGAGAAGCAAAATACTTTTGGTAACTACAGATTAATTTAAAAGATAAATTAACTTGGCATAATAAAACATGTGCTTAAGTCTCAGTTGTATTTAAGAGTCGTGTGATTTGAGGTCAGAACTAAGTTCTCTGAATCTCTTATATTCTTTACCTGAAAATGGCACAATTAAATAATTGTCCTTAAATAGGGCTGAATTAGGTTGTATATTTTAAGCACCTGTGAACTATAAAGCAATATACAAATATAGAGTGTTATTAGAGCTAATTAGGTGTAAACTGAAACATGGTAGGTGAAAAGACTGAAAAGAATATCACATGAGATTCTAAAGATCATTAAAAATAAATTTTTTTCATATATAAGGAAGGAGTCAGGTAAATAATTATTGAAGCCAAATTTTCAAATGTACTGCTGAGAAAAAGGGGAGGCAAGCTAAATGAGTATTTTAAAACTATGGAAAAAGTACTTTTCTAATGGATTTTCCATATATAATTATCTACTGCTTGTTTGGAGGCAGTGTATGACTTATTGGGCAATATTTAGTAAAATCAAGTAGCATCCACTAGAGGATACTAAAGGATTTCAACGATGAAACTGGGGAGATGTTTACCTAAATGGGCAGCCTAAATTAAAGTAGCCTGGATTATCCAGGTGCATCCAATAATGCCTGACCCTTAAAAACAGAATTGCCTCCAGCTGGAAGCCAAAGAGTGCTGAAGGGAAGTCAGGAAGTTCCAACCCTCGGAAGAATTTGTTGCATGACTGCTACTCTGTGATGCAGGGTTCTAGGTTCAATGACCAAAAACAGGCCTCTAGGAACTAAACGCAGTATGGCGCTATTAGGTAGAAAAAGAATGAGGATCTCAGTCCTAAGACCTTAAAGAACTGGACTTTATCAACCAATCCGAATGAGCTTGGAAACAAGTTCTTCTCAGAGCTCCCCAATAACGGCCCAGATGGCCAACATCATGATGTTGGCCCTGTGAAACCCAGAGCAGAGAAACCAGTTTATCCAATCTGGAGCCTACAGAGCTGTGAGATATTAAACTTATGTTAAACTGCCAAAATTGTGGAAATTATGGCAGCAACAGAAAACTAACACAAGTCATGAGAAAAGATATGAACAGAATCAACTACAAAAACAGTAGACTGAGTGATTAAAAATGTGTCTCTGGGTCTTATTAATGGTCCAACAGACTCAATAAAGCATCTACAACATTCACCTTTATCATGGAAAAGATCTGTTGTGCCTAAAAAGCATTAGAAATATTTTAAAAAATTATGTCACAATGATTGTTTATATTTTGAGAAGGCAAGAAATTTACTTAGGCTTTTTAGAAAGCCTTTAAAAAGGTTCTAAATTACTATTATCAACTATAATTTAAATCAGTGTATTCTGAGTTTCCTTTTTATCATAATGAGAACCTAAATATTAAACTCTTCACATATATTTAAACCAAAGGGAGCAAAGAAAATTACACAGAACTCACAGCTACAAGAATATCATGAAATTAAATCTACATGGGTGCAGAAAAATAAACAACCAAAACCATAAAATGAGCTCGATCTTACCAATGGAATTGGAAGGAGACTGTATGGAATACAAGAGATGGTAATGGGTGATAAACAGATAAAAATCACTCTTGTGAGAGACAGTTCTATTCCGAATGGGAAAACACTAAGAACAACTCCAAATCCTGGTGAACGAAAGCAATTCGGGGACTCAAAGGCCAGAAGTGGGGTCTAAAGAAGACAATGGTTATAGGGAAGAGAAAGGCTTTTTTGAAGAGGAAGGTGGTGAATAGAAAAAGAAAGCAAGGAGATCATTTAAAGTTCTATAGAAACCACAACATTCCCTCCCAAAAATATGCCATCCATTAAAGAAATAGCACTCACTTGTACCAATAGGAAACCACAATATTGATTTAAGAAACCTGAGAAGCTGCCCAAATTCTTTAATACTGCTTACAGAGAAATACCTATTTCTGATGTTTTAGGAACTTATCAGCAATTTCAAAATAAAATAATACATAATATCATAAAATGCAACTAGAGGAAAAAAATAGAAAATGATAAAGCATTAGAGGTGATGAAAAAATCCTCTCAAATCATAGAGGAAAACTAACACAAAACCTCAACATAATATTCTTAAACAAGCACTGGGTGATATTCAGACCTCAAAACTGAAATTTTACTCAGTATATAAATGGATTCTAAACAGGCACATAATTATGAAAGGGGTTACTAAACCAAGTAAACAGAAAAACACCAGAAAGACTCATATCAATGGTTAAGATTAAATGACAAAATGTGCAGGGAGATTAAATTCAACTCAAATAATAAGAACTATTGAGATACAACAGAGGCAGGGATCAAAAGAAACAGGGAAAAAGGAGTAGAAAAAATATAACAGGTAAAAAGCGTAATTATTGATATTATAGAAGATAAACAAATATCCAAAATATAGGATACTGGGGAACCGAGGAACCACATGGTGGTAAATTCCGTGTTTTTTCTTGTTGCCTCTTGTATCCCAGACTTCCTGGCTGGAGTAACCTGGAAACCCCAACAGGTGTGTTGTGTTTTTCTTTTTACCCATTGAGGCAAACCCTTCCCCCAGTGTCTGCCGTCTCTAGCGAAAGGACCATTAAAGGAGCAACCTAGCAAGACAGAAAACTTTTAGAAAATAACCACTCTACTCCATCCAAACACCACAGAAAAAAAAATTAATATCCTCATCCCTACCCAATCCAGCAAAGGTAGTTAGGACTCTGTCTTAGGGTTCTCCAGAGAAACACAACCAGCAGGATATATACACACATAGAGAGAGAACGATTTGTTTTAAGGAATTGACTCACATGATTGTGGAGGCTTGGTGAATCCAAAATCTGATGTAGTAGGCCAGCAGGCCGGAGACTCTGGGAAGAGCTGCAGCCCAAACGGAAGCTGCCAGCCGAATCCCGGGTTGCTTCGGTGAATTCGGCCTTTGTTCTAAGAAGGCCTCACCTGATTGGCTGAGGCCCTCCTACACTATGGGGGAGATCTACTTAAAATCCACCAATGTAAAAGTTAACTTCGGCAAAAAGCAACAAATGGGAACAACACACTTTCACAGAAACATTCAAAATGTTTAGCAATATATCTGGGTTTCATGGTCCGGCCACGTTGACCCATAAAGTTAACCAGTACAGATGCCTAGACTTCCCCTCTCACCAGGCTACAATGAGGTGCACCAATCACCTGAGGTGGTTTCAAAGAGACTAAGGACGTTCAGCCCACCAGGTGGTAAGAAGATGTACTAAAGTATGATGTACATATAGAGAAGTACACAAGATAGATGTCAGCATCTAAATGAATTTTATCAAAGTGTCAGCACAGACTTCAAAGAAAGACTGCATCTCTACCTCCACCTGTCCGTAATGAAGCATCCCTCCTCCTCCACACTGGGGCTGGCACCTGAGGAAGCCTACGGGCAGAGCTAGGACTTTCACCACTTCCCTGCTGTAACAAGGCAACCTCCTTCCCAGTGGTATCAGTGGATCCCTAATGCGAGCTGGAATGCCCTCTACCCTGCCGGGAGTAATGGGGAGTTATTCTCTCTCCAGTGTAAGTGGAGGCCCAACGGGGAACCTGGATTACTACCCCACTCAGCAGTAAATTTTGACATCCACTCTCTGCTAGTGTGGTGTCAAAAAAAAAAAACCCAGCTAAAATGAGGTTTAGGATCAAGCATCTCATGGGATAATACCCCAAATGTCCATATTTCACTTGAAAATCAGTCATCATACCAAGAACCAAGAAAATATCAAATGGCAAAGAGATTATTGAGATACTGAACTTAGCTAAAAATAAGGGAAATTTATATTAAAACAAGAATGAGACTCAACTTCACACCAATCAGAGGTTCCATATTAATGTTGAAACTGTAACAACATACCCACCTGCCATCAAGGAAAGTCAAGTCAATGTGCTGAAAGTGAACTGTCCAATAACAATTCCTTGAAAGCCTAATTATTTCCCTGTCAGTCTAATTATTTCACTAAACACAAATTCATCATATAGCAAATGCCCTTTTTCTGAATTTTTCAAATAATAAATTCACCAAATTGATCAAAATCTTGTTTCTCTTAATGTCTTAAGAGGCTTTCAAACTGTTCAGTGTATTTCTGGGGATTATAGTTTTCGGCATTATTTTAAGTGCCAAGAATGTCCCAATTAGTTTCTAAAAATAGTTTGCAGTTTATGTTTTCCAACACATTTTCAATCCATTTTACAGCCTTTCCTGCTTTCTTAATGGCTTGAATTTGCATTCTTGGCTGGGAGAAAGGGAGGGGGAAGAAGTTACCAATAACTGCAAGAATTTTGGTAGCTACATGCAAAAAGAATCTTGATAATTCATAACTTAGAACAAAATAAAAATGTGTAATGTGTTTCCCATTGCATAACTTCTTCCAGAACTTGGGCATATCTCTATACCTTCCCAAGATCCCTTAATCCAGTTGGGGTTTAGGTGCCTTTATCTGGTGAAAACATCTTCACCTGTACATAGGCCACATCTGTTGTACACTTCCTGGTTCCTGTCTCCCAGTTCTTACGTTTTCACTTCTCTCCAACAGGTGATTTACATCCCTTTGGTGGTCAGAAACTTGCTCTTTTATCACTTTATATTATTACCCACTCTATTTTTTAAAATTTAACAAAATAGTTTTTGTTTTATTAAACTTTAGCATTCAACATTTGGAACAGAATTTTAGATTTTAGAAACATTTCTTTAAAATTTCTCTCAACGGAGAAAAATGACTCTTGCCTTCAAGACAAGTATCTCGAAGTTTTATTTCTTTCTTTTAAGATGCTGCACTTACTTAGCTTCAAGTATATAAGCCCTGTCTCTCAAAACAGTGAATACGGAAAGTTACCAATTTTTCCTAAATGGTGAAGGAAGAGATAAGAGTACAAAGAATTTCTGGAAAAAATAGTTTCAGTATGTCAAAACTACTCCTCTACAAGATTATTTGAACAAACATATACTTTACCTTGGCACATGTAAAAACTGAATGTCTCTATTTTTTCTGTAAGGAAAAAAAATTAACACCAACAAAACTTTGTGGTTTCACACCTGACCTCTATTCAGTAAGCCAGTAACGACACCACCACAAACAAAGCACAGTGCAAAGCAAAATAGAGGACATAAAATCAAAAAGTGCAGTTTTTGTCCCCTATGAGTTCATAAACTAATGTAAGAGACAGACATATGTCTAAATGCCAAACATATTGTAAGTGCTTTGACAGAAGTACAAACACAATGCATGTTAGACATTAATTCCAAATGACGGGATTTGGAAAGAATTCTGAGAACTGAGTAATATTTAATTGGGCTCAAAGAGAAACACAAACTCCAGGGAACATTTAGGATATAAATCGTTTAAGGTTAAATGTAGGAAAACAAAAATGTTGAGCAGAATGGGAACAAGTCTCGAGAATGTATTGGATGACAAAGTAAGATCATTAAAATTCAGGCATAAGTAGCCTGAACAATATACTATATGGCTGGATTTCGATTGTAATTGATTACCTAGACATAAAATAGGCATTTCCCACATGTAATACAATATATCAACTTTATAACAAAGACTGGATAAACCAGACTTGAAAATAGCTGTTCAATGTTTTCCACAGACTTCATATTCAAGTTAAAAAATGTATAGTGGCATAATGCATTTTACCTTATATCTATTTCTTCTCCTCCTCCTCCTCCTTTTCTTTTTCTTGTTTCTTTCTCTCTCTCTCTCTTCCCTCCCTCCCCCCCCGCCCCCCCCCCCCCCCCCCCCCCCGCTGCTTCCCCTCTGTCTCTCTCCCTCTCATTTCAAAAATATCAGCCATGGAGCCATTGGAGAAAATAATACAGACCACCTCAGACCCACCATCCAGATTTATTACATTTAACATTTAGTCCTATATATGACTGATTTTTTGATGCATTACAGATACATATGAAGAGCCCTGTTTACCCTTCCCCACCCCCTTATAAAAATATCAATTTTTTCAAATTTAAATTTTATTATTCCAAAGTATTTTTATATCATACTATATACGTATATCCATAAAATATACATATTGTATTGTGGAATTGTCATCATTCTGAAACTTGCTTCATTGACATTTGATTCTGGATCATTTTATCCATATTGATACATGTGTGTAGTTCATTCATATTCATTGCTATTTATCATCTCATTGTAAAAAAACATAAAACATTTGTCTATACGCCTCCTGACAGAAATTTAGGGTGTTTCCAAGTGACTGCTCTTATAAAAAATTGTGTGATAAATATTCTTGTAATATTTTCTTGTTTATTTGTGTGATATTCCTACAGGTGGAATTTCAGGGTAATACATGCTTTTATTATTGTTGAGGTCACTCTCAAAAGTGGCTCTACAAATTACACTTCCTCCATCACTATGTGAAGTGGCCATTGTTTGACACCTAAGCCTCATTTGCTACTGTTATATATTCAAATTTTTGCAAATATTTTCAATTTAAAATTTATTTTGTTTTTCACTGATTATAAGAAGACTGAGAGCATCATAAAATCTAAAGATTTTGACTTTTTGTTTTCCTTCTATGAATTGCTGATTCATGTTCTTCCTTTATTTTTCAATTGGGTCATATATATTTTCCTTATTTATTTGTATGAGATATTCGTATACTGGCTATAACTTTTTGTTAGTTAATTATGCACTGCAAATTAACTTCCATATGTATGTTGCTTGGTTTGTGTATTATTTATGGTGAGATTTTTCATACATTTAATGTAGCTAAATTTATCAATCTTTTTCTATGTGGTTTGCGTATTTTGTGTCCTATTTCTACATGTTTTTAAACACTTAGGTCATAAAGATATTCTACATGATTTTCTTCAAAAGTGTTAAAGTTTTGTTTTTGAAATTTAGAATTACATGCCAACTGCAAATATTTTCCGTGTATAGTGTTAAATCAGAATCTATTTCTTATGAAAAACCAGTTGACTCAGAACAATTTATTGGAAAATTTATATTTTCTTCCCTGGTCTTTGTCATATAAAGTTTCTCATAAGAGTAGGAGTTTTTAGACCCTCTATTTTATTTATTATGTATTTGTTGATCTATGAACCATATCACAATGACTTAATTATTACAACTTTATTTAAAATCTTGCTTTGAGTAATAGCATGTACTATTCTTTTTTTTCAAAATAGCATTGGCAATTTTTAGCTCATGTGCCATATAAATAAACCTGCCAATTTCCAGAGAAAAACTGTTTTGAAGAATTCTATTACAAAATGTGAGTTTAGATAAATTTGAGAAAATGGTAATTATTTTAATGTTATACAAATAGTTCTATCTTACAAAGAAACTGCTATCTTACAAAGTGGTATTATTTTATATTCCCACTATTAATGTTTGAGAGTTCTAATGGCTCTATACCCTTGCTAAAATTTTATGTATCAAAATTTTAATATTTTGGCTTTTTAACATTTTAGGGATATTTTTAATTCTGAAGAGTATTTAATGGTATCTTCTTATGGTTTTATTCTGAATTTCTCTACTAACTAATACTACACACGACTTCCTTTGCTTATTGCCCATATTCATACCTTCCTTTGTGAAATGCCTGTTCAGGTTGTTTGCTCATGTGGGGACTGTTTGTCTGTTAGTTATCAATTTATAAGAATTGTTTATATATTCATAATACAATTTCTTTGTCATATCCATATATTTTTATTTATTATAAAATAATATGTGAATATTATCAATGTTCATAAAATATTTTCTCCTAATCTGCAGCTTCCATTTCCATATTTACTTTCCTCATTTTGATGACTAAAACATATTTTTGATGGACATTTTCACTGAATGTAGAAAATTTTCAATTAATTTTATTTGATCTTTTTATTCTTTTAGCATTTAAAAACGTTCGTTGCATTTTATGTTTACTTCTATTGCTTCTTGTGAAAACTCAGTCATCATCCTTATTATTGCTACTTTTAGGTATTTTTTTTTCTCTAGTTGTGTTCATTTTTAACTTTGGTTTTCAGCTCTTTGAGTATGATATACTTGGATGTCTTTTGCTTTGCATTTATTCTACTTTGGATAAGTAGAGCTTCTTAGATTTTTTTGGTTGATGTTTTACATCAGATTTATAAAATACAGGTCATTAATTTCCTATGATTTCTCTACCGCATCATCTCCCTCCTCCCCTTGGAAGTAAGTTAATACATTTTGTTAAATTGATCTTTCTTTTGTTGTGTTCAATATGTTGTTAAACCACTCAATTAATTTTTGATTTTTTAATTGCCATCTCTTTCTTATTTAGAATTTCTATTCCTCTCCTGAAACCTCCATATCTTCATCTATTGTCCCCTCCTTTCCTTTATTCTACAAGTTTATAGTAGGTGTATTAAAATCCTTGTCTGCTAATGGTAATAAGTTGATAAATAAAGTCCATCTATAAGTCTATTTCTATTGTCAGTATTTTTTATTAAGATTTCCTTTTTCATGCTTTCTGCATATTTTATATATTTGCATGAATTTATTCCAGATATTGGTTATAAAATAATAAGGAATTATAATTACTGTGGTTTTGTTCTGTTGACTTTCTCAAGATTGGAAGCCTTTTCCTCAAGATTGAAGAGAACGGCTAATTATACAGATTCTTCCTAGAGTTGTGTTCAGCATGTGATGGCCCAGAGCTATAATTAGATTGAATTCACCTGTGATTAGACCAACTTTTTTTTTTTAAATCCTTCATGGGTTAGGTTTTTTTTTTTTTAAAGCGCTCCTGACTTATTTATTTATTTTATTTTTTTGGCTGTGTTGGGTCTTCATTTCTGTGTGAGGGCTTTCTCTAGTTGTGGCAAGCGGGGGCCACTCTTCATCGCGGTGTGCGGGGCTTTCACTGTCGCAGTCCCTCTTGTTGTGGAACACAGGCTCCAGACGCGCAGGCTCAGCAATTGTGGCCCACGGGCCCAGCCGCTCCGCGGCATGTGGGATCCTCCCAGACCAGGGCTCGAACCCGTGTCCCCTGCATTGGCAGGCAGACTCTCAACCACTGCGCCACCAGGGAAGCCCAAGACCAACTTTTAATATCCTACACCCTCAACAGCTTTTTGACCTTGTAAGTATTCAAACCGAGAAATCTGAGCTGCAATATTCAGATATTTTTAGTGCATATAAGGATTCAACTCCAGCAAGATCCTAGAATTCAAGGGCAGAAAAAAAGTACAGGATCTTGCAATTTCTCTCTGTTTTCTTCTCCCCTGTATGGGTGGATTGTTCAGGCCCAGTCTCTTGTTTTTCATTTGATGCTCTTCTATATTCTGCCAAACCATGCTACCATTAATGTCTTCACTGGTTTCTTCTTTCCTTGAACATTCCCACTAACTTGGCCAGACTGCTCCTTTGTCTGATGTATAAAAAGCCAGGTAAATGTATTCAGGAATGGAAGCTGCCACCAGATACAAATTGTTTATTTCTCTCTGTAATTGACTTAGTCAAGGTGTTTTTGCATCCTGATCTTTGTTAAGTCATAAAACATTTTGACTAAATTTTTCTCTTGGGAACTTTTTGTGGTTACCATAGATGCAAGGGTTTTCTGGATTCTTCTATGTCCTATCCATTTATGAAGTCCCTAACATCTAGTTTTAAAGAAGTTTACCTAGAATGCTAGCTGTAAGACTAGTGATTTACTTGGTTCACGTCCTAATTGAGTGAGTGTAGCTGCTTTTTGGCTTCATTGGCCTACTGCTTGCTGTAAGCATTTGACTCAAGACATTATTTTTAGGAGAGACAAATCTGAATATCCTTGACTAATTTCTTCTTCCTTCTTAGCAGCTTAACAAGGAAGCATGTCTCAGTATCCTTATTTCAAAACAGACTGATATGAATTCATTTGCTCTGGAAGCCCCAATTTCTAACAAGGTCATTATTGTAACAAGGAATCTTTATCTCCCTTCCCTTGAAGTTTGCTGAGAATTATAAGCATAGGATTACTTTTCCGTGGAGCATAATTCACACCGCATACTATCTAGCTATGCCCAGTCGCAGCACACACCTCTGTGCAATAAATGAGTTCCTCCTTTATCTTGTGCACTATGTAATACTTCCACTTCTAAGTTTTATCCAATTAGCTCTATTTCATATTGAAATATGTACATGATACCAATATTGTGTGTGTTCATGCCTCTTTTATAGGGCAAACTATTTGTGACCTTCATATATGGCCAGGGGCCACCCCAGTCCTGAACTTCAAGTTCAGGACTATCTATCATCCTTGACTAGTCTATCATCCTGTGTGAATCACTTTAAGCCCCCAATGCCCTTCAGGATTCAAAGTCTTGATTATCATACTTTGTTTCCAAGGTTTGACCCAGAGTGCCCTTGGCTACAGTCCTACTTCACCACTTTGTTCTTTTTTTCCTTCCTGCACTTCCACCTAAATGCTTAATTTGTTTTTAAATATAGTGAGATATATAGAGCATGAAATATAGATAGAGACTGTCTTAGATTTGAATTCGGACACCACCATTAGCTGTATGATATGAAATAAATAAATTAAATAACTACTCTTGGACTCAGTTCCTTAAACCATAATAATTAGAGTAATAATAAATATCATTAATACCTACCTTACAGAGATGTCACAGAAATTAAATAAAATATGTACAAATTTTGAGAATACTGAACCACTTTCTAACCATTATGAATAATAATTATTTATATATTATACTTTATCCTCTGTCATTAAGTGTTTAGAGTAGAGGGGGATTAACAGAGAATATAAATTTTTGTTCCATATATCTTCCCAAGTTCCCCTCCCCTCTTTCTTCTGTGCTTAAATTGATTATATGTAGAAAATAAACCATGTACATACAGACTCATTTCATTAGCCCTAAAAATCTCCACAAAACTCAGTCAAGAAAAAGTGATCACTCTATTGGTAAACTAGATATCCTGGGAGCCCTACTATAAAATTACACACAAAATATATTTTAGTGCATTCCTGTACTCACTAGTAAGCAATGGAATTCTCTATGACTCAAAAAAAGTAAAAAGGAAGGAAGGAAGGGTGGGAGGGAGGGGGCATTAAATTAAAGAGGTGACATCTATGCAAGAAGCAGGAAGCAGAGCAAAGAAAGCAGGATCACAAGTGAAAGGCAAGGTTAACCTGATGGTGAAAGCTTGTATCAAAGAAGACTAAGCCTTTACCCAAGGGGAACTGGGGAAGGGACGTTTGAAAGAAGCTAAAATGAATCTTAATACAAGCAAATAAAATTCCTCTCTGAATAAAAGCATCCTGAATACAGACCCTCAGTATTCTCACATAGCACACTCAATAAAATATGAGTTAATAGAAAATCTCAATTCTATGAATAAGAGTGATCAGAAACAACAGACAAGAAATGTAAGCACTCACAGACTTCAGATATAGTATGACCAAAAAGAATGTATAATGTTGAAATAAATGACACACATATGCATGTGTGTTTATAGTTCCAAATTTAACTACTTACTAAATAGTTGGCGCAGCAAGTTAGATACAACTGCAATAACTACTCAGAATGCAGCACAGCAAGATAGAGATTGAAAATATGAAAGAGAAGTTAAGTGAACAAGTGACCAAGAGATGAAAGAAGAAAAATCAATATGCAAATTATTTGAGATCCTGAAAGAAAAAGTGGAGACTATGGAGAAAAGGAGATAAATGAAAACATAATGCTAAGAATTTTCCAAAACGAATCAAAAGTACAAATTGATAGTTATAGAACAAAAACTGACAGATTCCATTCATATATTATAAACATTTAGATTCATTTGTCACATCCTCCCTTGCATCTGGAAATTACCTACATGTAAATATTTTTAAAAATTGAATATGTTAAAGTTTACTTTTTGCTGTAAAGTTCTGCGCAGTCTAAGCATTTTGACAAACGCCTTGTATTCACCATTACAGTATTTTACAGAATACTTTCACTGCACTAAAATTTTCTGTGTTTAATCTTAGCAATGTTCTCAACACAACTCCCAGCAACCACTGAACTTTTGTATTTGCCTTTTCCAAAATATTATGTAATTGGAATTGTAAAGTATCTAGCTTTTCCAGACTGGTCTTTTTCACATAGCAACATGCATTTAAGATTAATCAATGTCTTTCTGTGGCTTGATAATTCATTTTTATTGATGAATAGTATTTTATAGTATATGTGCCACGTTATCCAATTCATTGAAGGAAATCTTGGTTGCTTCAAGTTTTCAGCAATTATGCATAGAGCTGCTCTTAATATCCATGTGCAGGTATGGATGATAAGTTTTTTAAATTAGTTGGGTAAATACCTAGGAACACGTTGACTGGACTGTATGCAAAGACTGTTTAGTTTTCTAAGATCGCTAGACTGTCTTCCACAGAAGCCATGCCACTTTGCATTCTCACTAGCAATCCATGAGATTTTTTGCTGCTCTGCATCCTCAGCAGCACTTGGTATTGTCAGGTTTGTTTGTTTTTTGGATTTTAACCATTTTGATAGGTACGCAGGAATATCTCTTTGCCATTTTAAATTGCAAAAAAGTTAATTAAATGGCAAACAATGTTGAGCATCTTTTCATATGCTCATTTGCTATCTGTATACTGTCTTTGGTGAGGTGTTTGTTCAGATCTTGTGCCCATTTTTAAATTGAGTCATTTGTTTCCTTATTGTTGAGCTTTAAGAGTATTTTGGAAAACTGAACACGCAGCAAAGGCAAAGCCTGCTTCATTGGGCTCCCCTGCGCCTTGAGCACCCCTGGCCCCACCATGACTGTGCCCTGCCCGATTTCAGACACTCAGAGTCCACCTTTACTTTCACCTACATTGGAGGCCCCCCAAAATGGGCATGTCTAAACTATCTTGAGGACGGCCTTCAAGATGACAGAGGAGTAAGATGTGGAGATCACCTTCCTCCCCACAAATACGTCAAAAATAGATCTACATGTGGAATAACTCCTACAGAACACCTACTGAATGCTGGCAGAAGACCTCAGACTTCCCGTAAGCCGTGGTGCTGACAGGATCATGGTGCTCTGGCTGGGTGTCAGGCCTGAGCCTCTGATGTGAGAGAACCAAGTTCAGGACATTGGACCACCAGAGACCTCCCAGCCCCATGTAATATCAATTGGCAAGAGCTCTCCCAGAGCTCTCCGTCTCAACGCTAAGACCCAGCTCCACTCAATGACCAGCAAGCTCCAGTGCTGGACACCATGCCAAACAAATAGCAAGATAGGAACACATTCCTGCCCATTAGCAGACAGGCTGCTAATATATTAATATATTCATCATAAGTTCACAGACACCCCAAAACACACCACCAGATGCGGTCCTGCCCACCAGAAAGACAAGATCCAGCCTCATCCAACAGAACACAGGCACCAGTCCCCTCCACCACAAAGCCTAAAAACCCACTGGACCAAACTTAGCCACTGGGGGCAGACACCAAAAACAACGGGAACTACGAACCTGCAGCCTACAAAAAGGAGACAGCCACAGAGTAAGTTAAACAAAATGAGAAAACACAGAAATATGCAGCAGATGAAGGAGCAAAGTAAAAACCCACCAGACCAAACAAATGAAGAGGAAATAGGCAATCTACCTGAAAAAGAATTCAGAGTAATGATAGTAAAGATGATCCAAAATCTTGGAAATAGAATGGATAAAATATAAGAAACATTTAACAAGGACCTAGAAGAACTAAAGAGCAAACAAAGAATTATGAACAACACAATAAATGAAATTAAAAATTCTCTAGAAGTAATCAATAGCAGAATAACTGAGGCAGAAGAACGGATAAATGACCTGGAAGATAAAAGAGTGGAAATAACTACTGCAGAGCAGAATAAAGAAAAAAGAATGAAAAGAATTGAGGAGAGTCTCAGAGACCTCTGGGACAACATTAAATGCACCAACATTTGAATTATAGGGGTCCCAGAAGAAGAAGAGAAAAGAAAGGGAATGAGAAAATATTTGAAGAGATTATAGTTGAAAACTTCCCTAATATGGGAAAGGAAATAGTCAATCGAGTCCAGGAAGCACAGAGAGTCCCATACAGGAAAAAGCCAAGGAGAAACACGCCAAGACACATATTAATCAAACTATCAAAAGTTAAATACAAAGAAAAAACATTAGAAGCAGCAAGGGAAAAACAACAAATAACATACAAGGGAATCCCCATAATGTTAACAACTGATCTTTCAGCAGAAACTCTGCAAGCCAGAAGGGAGAGGCAGGACATATTAAAGCGATGAAGTGGAAAAACCTACAACCAAGTTTACTCTACCCAGCAAGGATCTCTTTCAGATTTGACAGAGGAATTAAAATCTTTAAAGACAAGAAAAAGCTAAGACAATTCAGCATCACCAAACCAGCTTTACAACAAATGCTAAAGGAACTTCTCCAGGCAGGAAAGACAAGGGGAGGAAAAGACCTACAAAAACAAACCCAAAACAATTTAAAAAATGGTAATAGGAACATACATATCAATAATTACCTTAAATGTAAATGGATTAAATGCTCCAAGCAAAAGACATAGACTGGCTGAAGAGATACAATAACAAAACCTGTAAATATGCTGTCTACAAGAGAGCCACTTCAGACCTAGGGACACAGACAGATTGAAAGTGAAGGAATGGAAAAAGATATTCCACGCAAATGGAAATCCAAAGAGACTTGGAGTAGCAATTCTCATATCACACAAAATAGACTTTAAAATAAAGACTATTACAAGAGACAAAGAAGGACACTATATAATGATCAAGGGATCGATCCAAGAGGAAGGTATAACAATTGTAGATACTTATGCACCCAACATAGGAGTACCTCAATACATAAGGCAAATGCTAACAGGAGAAAGTGGAAATCGACAGTAACACAATAATAGCAGGGGACTTTAACACCCCACTTTCACCAATGGACAGATCATCCAAAAGGAAAATAAAAAAGGAAACACAAGCTTTAAATGACACATTAAACAAGATGGACTTAATTGATATTTCTAGGACATTCCATTCAAAAACAACAGAATACACTTTCTTCTCAAGTGCTCATAGAACATTCTCCAGGATAGATCATAACTTGGGTCACAAAGCAAGGCTTGGTAAATTTAAGAAAATTGAAATCATATCAAGTATCTTTTCTGACCACAATGCTATGAGATTAGATATCAGTTAAAGGAAAAAAACTGTTAAAAAGTACAAACACATGGAGGTTAAACAGTACACTACTAAATAGCCAAGAGATCACTGAAGAAATCAAAGAGGAAATCAAAAAATACCTAGAAAAAAATGACAACAAAACCACAATGATCCAAAACCTATGGGATGTAGCAAAAGCAGTTCTAAGGGGAAAGTTTATAGCAATACAATCTTACATCAAGAAACAATAAAAATCTCAAATAAACAACCTAACCTTACATCTAAAGCAATTAGAGAAAGAAGAACCAAAAAACCCCAAAGTTAGCAGAAGGAAAGAAATCATAAAAATCAGATTAGAAATAAATGAAAAAGAAATGAAGGAAATGATAGCAAATATCAATAAAAGTAAAAGCTGGTTCTTTGAGAAGATAAACAAAATTGATAAACCATTAGCCAGACTCATCAAGAAAAAAAGGGAAAAGACTCAAATCAACATAATTAGAAATGAAAAAGGAGAAGTAACAACTGACACTGCAGAAATACAAAGGATCATGAGAGCTTACAACAAGCAACAATATGCCAATAAAATGGACAGCCTGGAAGAAATGGACAAATTCTTAGAAAAGCACAACCTTCTGAGAGTGAACCAGGAAGAGATAGAAAATATAAACAGACCAATCACAAGCACTGAAACTGAAACTGTGATTAAAAATCTTCCAACAAACAAAAGCCCAGGACCAGATGGCTTCACAGGCAAATTCTATCAAACATTTAGAGAAGAGCTAACACCTATCCTTCTCAAACTCTTCCAAAATATAGCAGAGCGAGGAACACTCCCAAACTCGTTCTACGAGGCCACCATCACCCTGATACCAAAACCAGACAAAGATGTCACAGAAAAAGAAAACTACAGGCCAATATCACTGATGAACAGAGATGCAAAAATCCTCAGCAAAATACTAGCAAACAGAATCCAACAGCACATTAAAAGGATCATACACCATGATCAAGTGGGGTTTATCCCAGGAATGCAAGGATTCTTCAATATACACAAATCAATCAATGTGATACACCATATTAACAAACTGAAGGATAAAAACCATATGATAATCTCAATAGATGCAGAAAAAGCTTTTGACAAAATTCAACACCCATTTATGATTTAAAAACCTCCAGAAAGTAGGCATAGAGGGAACTTACCTCAACATAGTAAAGGCCATATATGACAAACCCACAGCCAGCATCATTCTCAATGGTGAAAAACCGAAACCATTTCCACTAAGATCAGGAACAAGACAAGGTTGCCCACTCTCACCACTATTATTCAACATAATTTTGGAAGTTTTAGGCACAGCAATCAGAGAAGAACAACAAATAAAAGGAATCCAAATCGGAAAAGAAGAAGTAAAGCTGTCACTCTTTGCAGATGACATGATACTATACACAGAGAATCCTAAAGATGCTACCAGAAAACTAGTAGGGCTAATCAATGAATTTGGTAAAGTAGCAGGCTACAAAATTAATGCACAGAAATCTCTTGCATTCCTATACACTAATGATGAAAAATCTGAAGGAGAAATTAAAGAAACACTCTCATTTACTAGTACAACAAAACGAATAAAATACCTAGGATTTAACCTACCTAAGGAGACAAAAGACCTGTATGCAGAAAACTATAAGACACTGATGAAAGAAATTAAAGATGATACAAACAGAGGGAGAGATATACCATGTTCTTGGATTGGAAGAATCAATATTGTGAAAATGACTATACTACCCAAAGCAATCTACAGATTCAATGCAACCTCTATCAAACTACCAACGGCATTTTTCACAGAACTAGAACAAAAAATTTCACAATTTGTATGGAAACACAAAAGACCTCAAAGAGCCAAAGCAATCCTGAGAAAGAAAAATGGAACTGAAGGAATCAGGCTCCCGGACTTCAGACTATACTACAAAACTACAGTAATTAAGATAGTATGGTACTGGCACAAAAACAGAAATATAGATCAGTGGAACAGGAGAGAAAGCCCAGAGAAAAACCCACACACATACGGTCACCTTATCTTTGATAACGGAGGCAAGAATATACAATGGAGAAAAGACAGCCTCTTCAATAAGTGCTGCTGGGAAAACTGGACAGCTGCATGTAAAAGAATGAAATTAGGACACTCCCTAACACCATACACAAAAATAAACTCAAAATGGATTAAAGACCTAAATGTCAGGCCAGACACTATAAAACTCTTAAAGGAAAACATAGGCAGAACATCCGATGGCATAAATCACAGCAAGATCTTTTTGACCCACCTCCTAGAGAAATGGAAATAAAAACAAAAATAAACAAATGGGACCTAATGAGACTTTGAAGCTTTTGCACAGCAAAGGAAAACATAAAGAAGACAAAAATACAACCCTCAGAATGGGAGAGAATATTTGCAAACAAAGCAACTGACAAAGGATTAATCTCCAAAATTTACAGGCAGCTCATGCAGCTCAATATCAAAAAAAAAACACAACCCAATCCAAAAATGGGCAGAAGACCTAAATAGACATTTCTCCAAAGAAGATATACAGATCACCAACAAACACATGAAAGGAGGCTCCACATTACTAATCATTAGAGAAATGCAAAACTACCATGAGGCATCACCTCACAGCAGTCAGAATGGCCATCATCAAAAAATCTACAAACAATAAATGCTGGAGAGAATGTGGAGAAAAGGGAACCCTCTTGCACTGTTGGTGGGAATGTAAATTGATACAGCCACTATGGAGAACAGTATGGAGGTTCCTTAAAAAACGAAAAATAGAACTACCATACGACCCAGCAATCCCACTACTGGGCATATACCCTGAGAAAACCATAATTCAAAAAGAGTCATGTACCACAATATTCATTGCAGCACTAGTTACACTAGCCAGGACATGGAAGCAACCTAGGTGTCCATTTACAGATTAATGGATAAAGAAGATGTGGCACATATATACAATGGAATATTACTCAGCCATAAAAAGAAATGAAATTGAGTTATTTGTAGTGAGGTGGATGGACCTAGAGTCTGTCGTACAGAGTGAAGTAAGTCAGAAAGAGAAAAACAAATACCATATGCTAACACATATATATGGAATCTAAAAAAAACAAACAAAAAAGTTCTGAAGAACCTAGGGGCAGGACAGGAATAAAAATGCAGACGTAGGGAATGGACTTGAGGACACAGGGAGGGAGAAGGGTAAGCTGGGACAAAGTGAGAGAGTGGCATGGACATATATACACTACCAAATGTAAAGTAGATAGCTAGTGGGAAGCAGCCACATAGCACAGGGAGATGACCTTGGTGCTTTGTGACCACCTAGAGGGGTGAGATAGGGAGGGTGGGAGGGAGATGCAAGAGGGAGGGGATATGGGGATATATGTATATGTATAACTGATTCACTTTGTTATACAGCAGAAACTAACAAACCATTGTAAAGCAATTATACTCCAATAAAGATGTTAATAAAAAAGAGTATTTTATATATTTTGCATACACGTGGTTCATCAGATATGTGGTTAAAAATATTTTCTCCCAGTCTGACTTGTCTTTGCTTTCTCTTAATAGTGTCTCCCAGAGAGCAGAACAATTTCATTTTAATGATGGCAAACATTTTTTTTTTCCAGAGACTGTGCTCTTGGTATTGTATTTTAAAACTCACCACCAAACCCAAGTTTATATAGTTTTCTTGCATTTTATATTTCAGTCTCAGATCCATTTTGGTTAATATTTCTGTAAGGGGTAAGATCTGTTTCTAGGTCCATTACTTTGCATATAAATGTTCGATTGTTTCCATACCATTTCTTGAAAACACTTGCCTTTTTCCATTGAATTGTTATTTCCTCTTCTTTAAATAGGATTTGGCTATATTTATGTGGGTCTATTTCTGAGCTCTCTGTTATATCCTATAGCCTCCTATGCATGCTTTATACTTATTCTAATACTATGCTGTCTTGATTATTATAGACATACAGTACATCTAAAAATTGGGTAGTGTGACTTTTCCACCAGTTATTCATCTTCAGTATTGTGTTATTCATCCTAGGTGTTTGCCTTTCCATGTAAACATTAGAATCAGTTTGTTGATATCTACAAAATAGCTTAGGGGATTTTGACTGAGATTGCACTAAATTTACAGATCAAATTGGGAAGGACTGACATCTTAACAATTTTGAGTCTCATCATCTAGGTACACAGAACATCTCTCCACTTATTTATATCTTAATTGATCATTTTTATCAGTGTTTTGTAGTATCTACCTATACATCCTTAAAAAGTTTTGTTCAATTTATTACTGTGTATTTCATTTTCACTGTTATTGTAAATGGAGTTATTTTATTAATTTTAAATCCCCAGTGTTTATTGCTGGTATATTGGATATCAATTGAATTTTTATATTAACCTTGTATCCCATAATGTTGTTATAATTGCTTATTAGTTTCAGAAAGTCCTTTTCAATTGATTCTTTGGGATTTTATACATAGACAAACATCATCTCTAAATAAAAACTTTTATTTCTTCCTTTTCTATCTTTATACCTTTTAATTAATTTATTTATTTTACATTTCTTCCAGATTTTCTACATAGATAATAATGTCATCTGTGAACAAAGAAATTTATTTCTTCCTTCCCTATCTGTATACTTTTAATTTCCTTTTCTTGCCTTATTGGACTAGGTAGTACTTCCAGTATGATGTTTTAAAGGAGTTGTGAGAGGGGACATCCTTGCCTTGTACCTGATCTTAGTGGGAGAGCTTTGAGTTTCTCACCATTAAGTATGATGCTAGCTGTAGGTTTTATGTAGATAGTCTTTATCAAATTGTGAAAGTTTCTCTCTATTCTTAGTTTACTAAGAGTTTTTAAAATCATGAATGGGTGTTGGATTTTTGTCAAATGCCTTCTCTGTATGTATTGATGTGATTGGTGGATTACATTAATTGATTTTTTAATATTGTACACAAACTTACATACTTGGGATAAATCCCACTTGGTCATGGTGTGCAATTCTTTTTACACATTGTTGGATTCAATTTGCTAATATTTTGTTGGGAATTTTTATATCTATGTTCATGAGAGATATTTAAGGTTTCTTGTAGTTTTTTTGTCTGAATTTGGTATTAGGGTAAATCTGGCCTCATAGAATGAGTTAGGTAGCAATCTCTCTGCTTCTATTTTCTGAAGGAGATTGTAAAAAATTGGCATTATTTCTTTTTTTAAATGTTTCAGCCATTATTATTTTAAATACTCATTCTGCTCCATTCTCTTATTCTTCTCCTGTTGGTACTCCAATGACACATATGTTACATCTTTTGAAATTATCTTTTGAAAATATACTGGATATTCTGTTCTGTTTATTTCTTTTCTTTGCATTTCTATCTGTGAAATTTCTATTGGCAATATCTTCAAGCTTTGTTTTCCTTAGCCATGTCGAGTCTATTAGTGAGCTTATAAAAGGCATTCTTTCCTTGTTAACAATTTTTTAAAAAATATTTATTTATTTATTTATTTATTTATTTATTTATTTTGGCTGCTCGGGGTCTTAGTTGCAGTGTGCGGGATCTTCGTTGTGGCATGCATGCGGGATCTAGTTCCCCAGCCAGGGACCGAATCCAGGCACCCTGCATTGGGAGCACAGAGTCTTCTTACCCACTGGACCACCAGGGAAGTCCCTGTTAACAGTGTGTTTTATTTCTATCATTTCTTTCGTTTTCCAAATTTCTATGTCTATGCTTACATTGCCCTTTTTTTTTCTTGTGCATTTTACTGTATAACCATTTTTTTTGTTACCACTGCTGCTATAGATTAATCTAATTATGGCCATTTGTTTTTGTGTGTTGTCTACTTTTTCCATTAGAACCCTTAACATATTGATCATTGTTTTATTTTTTTATTTGCTTTTGTTTGTTTTTAATCCATTATGTCAATTCCTGCCTATTAATTGGCACATTTAATCCATTTACATTTAAAGTAATTACTGATAAGGAAGGACTTCTGCCATTTAGCTGTTTGTTTTTTGTATGTCTTAAATGTTTTTGTTCCTCAGATCCTCCATTACTGCCTTTTTTTTTTTTTTAGTTTGTTGATATTTTTGTAGTATATTGTTATCTTTTCCTCTTTCCTGATCATCATTTTAAATTATCACTCTGATAATTCCAACATCTATGTCATATCTAAGTCTTGTTTTGATGATTGTTTGGCTTTACAAACTTTGTCTTTTCCTGCCTTTTGGCGTGCCTTGTGATATTTTGTTGAAAGCCATGCAGGTTGTTTTGAGTGGTAGTAATTGAGGTAAATGAGCCATTAGTGTGAGGATCTATGTTAATCTGTCTAGGATTTAGTCATTGTTTAATGTTTGCAGTAGCTATATATATTTCAGAGACTTTACATTCCTCTAATGTTCCTTTCTGAACAATTCTTTTGTTTTGGGGCTTGGCTAAGTACTCCTCCTAAGAGTCTGTGTCTTACAGCTCTTTCCTCTATAATTCACTATTATACTGGAGTGTTGTTGGTGCAGGGGTAAATTGCCTGAGAGAGATGAATTCTGTAGTTTTCCAATTAAATCTGTCTTTTTTTGACTATTGTCTCTGGCCTATGACATTCACTTGTTTTCTTCTTACGTAGCTATCCCCTCTCTGAGGCAGAACAGGAAGGCTAGAGTGGGCAGGAGTGAGAAGAATGGCCTTCCTCCACTGCTCTAAGACAAGGCTCTGATAATGATTTACCCCTGGGAAATAAGCCATTGTTACAGAGAAGACTCTAGGAGTATTTCACAATAGTTACTTCCCCCCCCCCCCCCGCCCGCCCCCTGCCCGCTGCTAGAGCCACCAGCTGATATTTCTTGAATTTTTAATGTGAGAACCTGGTAGGATTCCTGGTGGTAAAGCCGAGGAAAGTGTTGGGGTGCTTTTGCACTTGCATGCGAGCAATTCAGCCTCCAGTAATTCATGAAAATCACCAGTTAAGTGTACCTACCAGTTTATGACTCCAGCTCCAGAAGCTTTTGCTCCAGGTAAAAAGTCTCAGCTGTGACTTTCTGGATTTGCCTATGGAAACTTCTTTTCTGGCCCAAGAAGAGTCACTGATTTTTTGTTTGTCCAGCTTTTTCTTGTTCTAAGGAGAGGAGTAACAATTTCCAAGGTCTTTACATGTCAGAGCTGAAAACTGAAACCCCAAATAGATTTTAAAATTTAATAATAAAATTTTAAGGAAAAATGATATTAAAAGATGGAAATCTTTATGCATTACTTTTGCCTAATTCCCATGTTAGATCTGCTTAATTTTTAGTCCCTCAATCTTTGGGTCAACAGTATGGTTAGTTGTATTTTCATGCTGATTTAGTAAGACCACAAAAGTTGAATAAAGATTAGATTCAAATGACTTTGTAATTGAAATTCTGTAATTAATCATTTATGTTCTCCTTGTATGAACAGCCAAAGAACCAAATCCTGGATTAATCTTGCTGCCAGTTACATTTCAAAGAACATTTGGGAAAAAATATGGCTAACAGATAAAAATTTTTAAAAAACACACATCTTTTTCTTTTATTTTCTCATTTGTAGCATTCTATTTCACTAGTTTATTCTGTATGTTCACATTTACAAACAGATGTGAGTAGTGTTTCTATTTTGGCCAATTTGTATGAGCTTAAATCAAAATAATAAAAGGTAACTGGTAACTCAGATTTTCTAAATTCTCATTTGAACGCTAGTAGAATAAAACCCCCAGGAACACCATGCTACATTTTTTAAGGCGAAGTATTAGGCCAGCAGCAGACTTTGCCCTAATTTTCTGCCTCTCCCACACTGCCTTTGGCATTCGAGGCTATGATTTTTTAGTCTGTGATCCCTGTCATTAAAGGGGTGGAACTGATACAGAGCCAGTTCCACCCACATCTGTGAGGAACCAATGGGGGAAAATGAGGCTGAAATAAGTACCTGTGATTAAAAAGGAAGTAGAGTCGTCTTCAATACAAAACATCAAGTCATTGTGAAGGCAAAGTATGACACAAGTGAACTATGCTAGAACACCACAATGATTTAATTGGCTACATGTCACAACTGAAAACTGCTTTATGGTTTTCAAAAGAAAAACGATTAATAATGAAGTATCGTTTAAAATTATTTTTATTGCTTATATATTCTTATTTGAAAAATGCTTTCTGTTAATATTAAAAGAAGGAAGTAGTGTTGAATTTTGAATATTTTCCAAAAGAAGGAGTCTTGGGTAATTCACATGTGTTGTTTTCCTGCTTCCTTTGTATAAAAATAGATATTAATTGGCACTGTGCAAAGCTTTGGGGATTGGGGCTGAAAAATGATTTGACTGCTTTTAGGAGTGTGAGTTTTCATGACGTATTTTTTGTTGCGACATTTAGTTTAGCCTTTTGACTACACTTAAAGTTTGTGCTATTAAACACTGAGATCAAACTACAGAAAAGATTCACTAGAACAATTTCAGAAGCTTCTTTCTTTTACTCAAGAATAAACATCTCTCCATGAGGATTCTTAGTAACAGTATTTCCCTCTTCCATGTGTTGTTCTTAGAAACAAATTAATAAAGAAAAACCACCCCATGGGGCACAATTTTTGGCTATCCCAACTGTACCATTTTGGCAGCTTCACACAGGCTTCTCCAGAGCATTGCACATCTCTTTAGTATTTCTGTGGAGGTGGAACATTAGAGGGGCCTCAGGACAATGAAGGCATTGGTTCCATTACGAAGAAGCAAAGCATTTTCCCAAAGTAGCTATTGAGCTGCTTGACAATGAGATAGATTTTCATGGAAAAGATTAATGAAGTTCAAAAAGTAGTGAGTTCAGTTCTTCTTGGTATAATGTTGTAAAGCTTTTACTTCGTCCAAAGACAAAAGCACTCAGTTTCCCCTTGTCATCTTTCCCCTTTTAAGCTTCAATAACCACTTCATTAAGTGAAACTATGCTGTCACCATCCATCATCTGCCAGGCCATAATTCCCAATACAGCCTGGTAGTCTGCAATCTCAGCATGCAGGTCACAGTTTCCATCTGGATTTGCATTTTACTCTATGAATTCATAATATCCATAAATTTTCTACTAATATTAAAAACTCTGGAGTGAAAAGGAGCAAACACATGTTTCTCTTTTCAATTCCCTTTCTGACACAGTGCATAATTCTTTTCCTATTTATTTTTTTGGAAACAGGTCTTCATCCTTTTTGTCACCTGCTGTATCCCAATCTCCAGCAATATTTTCTGATACACAGTGAGCTGCCGATATACATGTTGAATTGGTTGGAATAAAAATCTCATACTTGGAAAACACAGATATATATTACAAGTTATTTGCACAATTTTAGTATAATTTTAGCCAATTCAGGACAATATATAAAACACGTAAGGGGGCTTCCCTGGTGGCGCAGTGGTTGAGAATCTGCCTGCCAATGCAGGGGACACGGGTTCGAGCCCTGGTCTGGAAAGATCCCACATGCCGCGGAGCAACTAGGCCCGTGAGCCACAATTACTGAGCCCGTGCGTCTGGAGCCTGTGCTCCACAACAAGAGAGGACGCGATAGTGAGAGGCCCGCGCACCGCGATGAAGAGTGGCTCCCACTTGCCACAACTAGAGAAAGTCCTCGCACAGAAACGAAGACCCAACACAGCCATAAATAAATAAATCCCATTAAAAAAAAAAAAACCACGTAAATAAGTGTAAATGAATAAAAAATGAAAAGACTCAAAATAATTACAATAAACAACTTAAACCACAAAAGATTTCATGAAATGTAGATAATCATGCACAACCTGCTGGCTAATATATTAGCTTTCTGCTCTCCTTGTTCTAAGGGACAATTCTGTTATTTCAAGTTTAAAACTTACAATTATTCTAAAAACATATATTTTTCTTTATGAATAAACTCATGATCAGTTGTTTCCCTGGGACATTTGAAATTAAGAAAAAAAGGATCTGGTTTGAGCTATGACGCCTAATCCTCGGCTCCTTTGCCCTCACTCTACATATATGTAAATACAACTAACTAAATATTTGAGTATATAGCTATTTGCTTATATAACCAAATAATTAAATGATGCTTCTAAAAGCTTGCAAGCCAGGTAGTTTTAGAAGAGCTTATTCCTGGGTGTCCACTGTCTCTAGTATGAACACTGGAATGCAATATTACTTTACGTGCTGTGCTTTTTATTGTACGATACTTTTGATTTTTTTCATGTAAGTCCACATATAATTCTATAAGAGCATGGTTTGTAATAAAGGGTTAATGATGGAAAAAATATATATCCTATGTAAATTAAACGCACACACATGCATATATATGATGCACTGATTTGTCACTGTTCTCACAGGTCAATCTTTATCATGGAAAATCCATTCTTTTTTTTCAACCTGATTCTGATTCACCTCTGGTCTTTTCTTTCTTAGACTGCATGCTCACAGGTATCTTAACATTTCTCTGTGCATCTCCATGTCTGTTTTGACTGAGACGTTTACTAACACCCATGCCATGAAACTGATCATGAAGAAGGATATATAAGTGCATTTGGATATTAGAGCTTCATTTGGTCCATTGCAAAGGACTCATGACTAAGTTCAATCCGTTGAAGGCAAGGAGATATCGCTATTTATGAAACAGAAGGAAAAAAGGTACTACATTGTTTCCTAGTGCTGTTCTAATAAAGTACCATAGACTGTGTGGCTTAAACAGAAATCCTAACCATTCTGGAGGCTAGAAGTCCAAAATCAAGATGTGGACAGGGTTGGTTCCTTCTTAGGGCTTTGAGGGAAGGATCTGTTCCAGGGTTCTGTCCTTTGTTGATGGCCTTCTCCTTATGTCTCTTCATATTGTCTTCCCTTCATGCATGTCTCTGTGTCCAAATTTTCCCTTTTTTTTTTAAAAGAGGTGGTTTTTTTTTAAACTTTTTTTTTGGGTTTATTTATTTATGGCTGTGTTGGGTCTTCGTTTCTGTGCGAGGGCTTTCTCTAGTTGCAGCAAGTGGAGGCCACTCTTCATCACGGTGCACGGGCCTCTCACTGTCGTGGCCTCTCTTGTTGCGGAGCACAGGCTCCAGACGCGCAGGCTCAGTAATTGTGGCTCACGGGCCTAGTTGCTCCGCAGCATGTGGGATCTTCCCAGACCAGAGCTCGAACCCGTGTCCCCTGCATTGGCAGGCAGATTCTCAACCACTGCGCCACCAGGGAAGCCCCCAAATTTTCCCTCTTTATAAAGACAAAAGTTTGATTGGATTAGGGCCCACGCTAATAACCTCATTTTAACTTGATTACATTTGAAAATCTCCAAATAAGTCACATTCTGACGTACTGGGAGTTAGGATGTCAACATGAACTTTTAGGGGTCACAATTCAGCCCATAATGAGCCTACACTGGATGTAGTTTTGAGAAGCCTTAAGAGCTTAGGATCATATTCTCTGGCATCTTGCGAGATGGCAAATGATGCTTTTTTTTTCTTTCTTTCTTTAAATGAAAGAAAGAAAAATAAATAGGATAATTAGCATTTCACCTACAAGAAAAAATAAATAGAATAATTAGCATTTCACCTACAAGGTATTCTACTGAGTATTTTCTGTGCTGCTCATGTTACTGCTGCATGCAAGCTGCCATATTCCTAAACCTAGTCCTGGCTGAAGCTTCTTCATTTGTCATGCCAGTAGCACAACACAACCCCTTGACGAAAGGCAAGGGAAACAGAAGAATCTCACACCCTGACCTCTTGACATCCTACTTTCTTTCATGCAGGGATCACGAAGTGGTTTGCTCCTTTCTTACAGAGTTAGAGTTTAACACTTTGGTATTAATTTACAACAAAAGTTTTCATATATTTGTAATGTGTACATCCTAAGACCCGGCATCAGCATGATATTTGCTTGTCATGGGCGTATCCCTTCTCCCATAATCAGAATAATTAGACACTAAAGATTATAAAAAAATGACAGAAGGATAGTTAGGAAATTGAAAAAATTAAGAGCATAATAGAAAAAAGCATATAACCTGTTTCTCACCATCTTTGTTTTCTGCTTTTGTTATTCCTTGTTTGGATGAGACTGTATGACTTCAAATGATTTCTTTCTGGAGTAAATACTATTTTTTTCCTAACCCTAAATTTACGGGCCTTTTTTTTCCTGCACTCTAAAGTGGAATCTAGCTATTATCTATAAAAGTGTATGTGCATGTGTTGGTATGAGAGGACAGAAAAAGTTTAACAAGCTTTTATTTGGCACCCACTGTGGACAGGTGTCATGCCCGAGGGTTCAAGACAATGGTTCCTGGAACCTCTAACAATGGGTCCCTCAGAGCTTTGATGGTCACAAAATTGTGGGTCTCTTCAAATGTACTTTGCCTGCTCTTTCAAGACACTTGAACAACTGAAGGCTTCTTCCTAGAATCTTACTAAATTGACGATGATATTTGTATTGTTTGTACCAATACAATAGTAGAGTCCTGCTTGCTCCCATATTCCCTGGATGTATCGCAAACACTGAGATGAACCACATACTTCTTCAGGCTTCTGGGGTTAGAATGTAGCCTTCGAAACATCCTATCAATCCATGAACACCTGTGCTTTGTGTATAAGCAGTTGAGAATATTACTCCAGATTCAAATTCTTTCAAGGAGGGAAAATAACTCAAGAAAAAGCAGTTTGCCCTACCCAAACTTGCAAACTACCTCTTCCTACCAACAATCCATCCTTGCATCCGTTCTTAACAACGTATCTTACTTATGTTTCTAAACTGCAAATATGATTCTATTAGTTCTCTGCTTAAATTCCTTTAGTCTCCTCATAGCCTTTTGATAAGGGCACTTTGATAAAGTGCCAATTTTTTGGCATCTCAGATCTTTCAGGATCTGAGCTCATTTCTTAAAAGCATTGTCCATGCATTCTATAATACAGCCATCTTGAATGACTAGAAAGATTGTAAATGATTCACTTTCTTTTTCTTCCCATGTCTTTCTGCATGCTGATTTCTCTGCCTTGACTAAACTGTCATCACGTTTTGAAAATCTCTTCCCAGCCAATTTAAACTGGTGACGTTCAACAATTCAAACACATATAGTATGCTACGCACTCATGAACTTGGCTGAGAAAATAAAAGGCTGTAAATATTTTCCATAATTCACTTTGAGTTATCACATAATTATACTTTATTTGAAAGGGTTTTCTGGCATGGAAGTGTTCATATTACTCATTAAAGTGTTCTATTACTCATTAAAAATTTAACCAAAATTTGAATCAAGTTAATTTCTGCTACAACTTTGACAAATTTACTAAAGCTATAAGAAGTTAATTCTTAATTTATTAGATGTTCTACATATTCTCATTGACATTTGTTGAAATTTTTGTCTCCAATGACTACACGGAACACAATCTTTATTATTAATTGAACTATGGTTATGAGGAATCAGTGTGTATTCTACTAAGGCCGAACTAAACCTTATTTATATAATCCTAAAATGAAAAGAAAAATACATGCACAAAATATAATATTATAGTTGAAATGCTTGAGCTTTCCTTTATATCACTCTGCATAAAATAAAAGTAATAAAATAAAAGTAATATTAACATGCAAACAACAGGACCTCTACTTAACCTTATTTAGTTATAATTAATCTATTACTAAATGATATTACATGAAAAATAATTTTATCTTCCCAAAATAATTAATAATTCATAGCTTTCATTAATTCAAATACTTCCCCCCTCCCTTTTACCTCACTTATACATAGAAGAAAAATACTGATTTTTTTCAAAGCCCAACGATATGCTAAGGCACTGGAGAAAGCAGCATTTGATTCATTAATTTTCAGGAACACAGAGCTAGTTGTGCTGCTGAATATATACAAAGCTTCTGGGCACCATACTGATTGGGACTGAAGAAATTTCAGTATGTTATCACATTCCTTATGACAGGATGTAGGGTACTAATGTACTGAAATTGTTGTAAGAAACAAACGAGGGGAGACAGACTGTCATGAATGAAGGTAGCTACTAATAATAAAGGAGTGAGTATTGCACTGTCCTGAGAATACTCATTTTTAAAATGCTTCTATTTAGCATATCTCCTGATTTTGATCACAGTTTTGATTATTTTACATAGTATTAGGACATTTGATAGATTCATTTAAAATGGTGGTTTCTGTTATTTTTGTAATAAACATGAAATCTAAGTTCACTAACACAGGTGTGAAAGAATAATAGTCTAAAAATAAAGAAACAAATGGAAAAATATAAAGTGCTGGTGGAATTCATAGTTCAATGACATAAATGTAAATGTGTTTCTAATTACACCAGGAAAATATTGTAAGTGGTTCAGCAAATATGAATTTTCCATAGAAGATTCTCATTCTTATTCATGTTATTTTATATGTTTAGTGAGTGTCAGTGATATTAATTCTATACCAGAATCAAAGTAGGAAGAATGTCTGTTGTTGTTTCCATTTGTTGTGGTTAATTTAGTAGAAAATAGCCAGCCCCTTAGGGTGTGTCATGAATTATACCTATTTGCTATTGTCCAATGTTTGAAGGAATGCACAAGGCTAAAATAATTTAGAAACTGACAAATAATGCCCAGATACTCTCTGTGTAATAGTGTCAACTTAATTCAATTTTATCTTTCTCTGTGCTATAAATTTTAGTGTTTGCCTAGTAGAGAAAGTTATATATCTTTTCCTTAAACATATAGCACTTGTAAGGACAATATTTACACTGGCTTTTTAAAAATGCAGTTATTAATGAAGGATCATTCATTTTGTATTCTATTTTCACATTATGAAAGGAGGAATAGAAAATATAACACTTTTCATCAGCGCTGGGCGTTTAGGATAGTCAAAAAGCACTGAGTGGGACATACGCTTTGATTTTAGGGCCAATAGTCCACAGTCCGACACTGACAGGAAGGCAAGGCCATTCTGTAATGAGGCCCACAGGCTCTGAGAGGCCCTATGTTCCGTAATGGCAACTGAGAACTCTGGGGAGCCTTCAATGCAATGACAGTCTCAGGGTAAATTCAAAATGAAAGTTTTATCTGATAAAAAAAATAAAAACAAAACAAAGGGAGGCAAGGAAACCCTGGGAAGTGTTAGATATGTCTTTTACTTTGATCACAGTAATGGTATCACGGGTGTAACTCTTCAAATTGTACACATTAATATATGCAGTTCTTTGTATATCAGTTATACTTCAACAAAGCTGTAAAAAAAAGAGTTAATATAGGAAGTAAAGGTAAGAACCATGAATTTGGAGGAAAAGCTGTAAGAAAATTCAACTTCTTGCTTTCTTGGTTCATCTGAGTTCACTGAGTCAGTTACTCTGGGAGGAATGTTTTTGGCTAGGATTGCTCTGATTGGACAGACAGGGAACACTGCCTGGGGTGCAGGAAACAGATAGATTCTGGAACATGTTTAGAATGTGCATATGAAAATCTGATAGCAAGAGACAGCAAGCTATCAGTCACTATATTAGTTTCCTAAGGTTGTTATAGTAAAATACCCCATACTGGGTGGATGAAAACAATAGAAATTTATTCTCTCACAGTCCCGAAGGCTAGAAGTCCTAAATCAAAGGGGTTGTCAGGGCCATGTTCCTTTCAAAGTCTTTAGGGAAGAATCCTTCCTTGCATCTCCTGGCTTCTGATGGCTGCTGACCAGCCTTGGCTTTCCTTGGCTTGCAGCTGCATCAGTCCAATTTCTGCTTCTGTCTTCATATGACCATCTCTCCTCTGTGAGTGTGTGTTTGCAAATTTCCCTCTAATAAATGCAGGGTAATGAAAACAAGTAAAAATGCCCCAAGATATGCATTTATAAGAGTGAGAAAAATGTTTTAAAAAACATGGAAGAATATTCACATAATGATGGCTACATTAACCTAATGGAAAAATAGCTTAGAGTAAAAACTTTTGTTCACATATATTTCTATGTCACATATATTCTATAGGATAGATTCCTAAAAGTGAAATAGCTGTATAAAAGGTATAGAATATTATATATATTTTCCTCCATTTTAAATGAAAATTTCCCCTTACAAGAAAAAAGAAAGATTTTTTCACTCTCTAGTCCCACCAAAAAAATTTTTTGCTTCTGTAGGAAGTTGAATAAAATATATTCTAATGAATTTTAAGTTTAATTGACCACAGGATATATTTTTATGGGACCACTTATCAAAGGGAGTATTGTCTTCCTGAGATTACCCCCTTTGCATTTCCGTTGACTAATCCATTGGCAGAGTTAAATAAAAGAAAAACAAACTGAGAGTGTAACACTGCACTTCAAGTCCCCCTCTTTCCTGAGATATGTAATTCACGGAGTTACATATCTCAGTACTCAGTTATTTGGCAACCACTACTTTGCTACTGTGAACCCACCACTCACAGTTCAAGTTCTTTATTGTCGTTTGTTTAAAAACAAGCTGACCTCAAATCTTGGATTTTAATTATTTCTTACAGTTTACAGAAGAGGCAAAATAGAGAAGTACTCACTGATTAAAAACGAAAACAAAAACAAAACTCTAGGTCTGAAGATGAAACTTACTTTCCTTAATTACAAAATAGGAAAAATAGAGACTTTAAAGATTAAACGAGGAAAATAGTGCAGAAACATTAGCCCCAACTTGGCACATGGTAGGTATGTAAACGTGTGTTGAATATGAATGTGCAAAATAAAGGTGGATTGTGCAATTGCTCAGACGATTGAATCCAAAACAGAAAATGAAAAACAGCTGCATCAATTAAGGTATCTGCAAATGTCAGTTGAAAGATATTTTGCTGCTAAACTATTTAGTGGATAGATGAGAACTAGAATGGTACATTTCCTTTAGCAAACATTTTTATCATCAGGCCTGGTTGAGTAATTTATGAGAGATGAAAAAGATCAATATCAAAAATTCTTACAACAACCTGTTTCAATTTGTTTCAATCATCCTTACAGTGCCTGATACTAAATACAAATTAATATTATTTTTATGAAAATGTATATATAATAAAATTTTGTATACCAAAAAGGATATTTTGCAAAAAAGAAAAAATGAAATAAACCAGGAATAAATCTGATTACCAGATTGGTAATTAGGAATAGGTTATGGACAATAAAGGGAGTGGAATTCCTTTGAGGATACCTTTTTATATCATTTTGCCCTCCAAATTATGTCAACATTTTTCCATATTTAAAAAGGAAAATTAAATGTCTAGGATGGAAAAATGCCTAAAATTGAGTAGAAATGCAAAACAATAATTATAACCTTATATAAAATTGATAACCACATGGAAGAAGGAAAAAAAGAATTAATCCAAGTATCTTTGAACATGGTACTTTCGAGATTCTCAGCCAGATATATTCTAAATCTTGAAGTTAGTTACTAGCTTTGCTGTTGTTTGTAGAGTTGGAGTGATAATAATAAAACTATTTTTTAACAAAAGTATTTGAATGAGCAAGTAGTTTAATATGTTAGTATTTTTTGGAAACAGGGTTCTCACTATAAAAAATATATATATTTTTCAGATGTGGTATATTGAGGACATAGTACCATTTATGTAGAATCCCTGCCCAAAGTGTTTAACCTGAATATAATAATGAAGAAACAATGATATATACCCTAATTTAGATTCACTCAGCAAAACAAGTAGCCTTGATTCTTCAAAAATTTCAATACCATGAAATACCAAAGAAATGAGGGACTTGTCTGGAATAAAGGAGACTAAAGATTCATGGCAAATCCTTGTTTGTATTCTGGGTTAATTTCTAGAAATTTGAATCTGTGCTATGTATTAAGTACTATTAGTAATATGGTTAAATTTTCCAGAGGCGATAATTATATTGTGGTTAAGAAGGAGACTGTATTTTGGGGGGGGGAGATATATACTAAATATTCAGAGCTGATGTGTCATGATACCTACAACTGTGTGTTTCAGTGTGTGTTTGTGTCGGGGGTAGTGAGTGAGTGTGGGAGGGGGGAAGAGAAAGAAAAGGTGGAAAGAAGGTGGAAGGGAGAGAGTGAGGGAGAGGGAGACATATTTAACTGGTGGATCTAGGTGAAGGTTATATATTTTATTTTTTAAAATAAAAATTGGGATAAATTATTCTTCAGAATATGTTTTATTCTAGCTTCATTAGTTCTAGAGGAATATTTCTACAAGATGGAGTCTGGGTAATCATTACTAGACAAGTTTACATGAAGAAATGTGAAATGTATTTTGGACATTCTAATGTAAATGTAGGAAAAAATATAGAAAAAAATTGAAATAAAACACAAAAGCCTCTCTTCTTTTAGAACTGGAATTTAACTGTAAAGAATATGATTCCTCTGACTTATCTGTCACAGATTAAGCCAACAATTGAAACATCATCTGAGAAATTGATTAAGAGAAGTTAAATATCTTGAATTCTCCAGAAAACGACATGTGATCTTGTTTTTAATATGAAGGGGGGGGGGGGAACATACGAAGAATCTGGAAATGTAAATTTCTAAAATTATTACTATTTTTATCTCTAAATTTTCACAAAAGATTAAAGTACACCTTGAGGAAGAAACCCCATCCTTTTTTGGAGACAGAGTTAAATGATTAAATGTTTGCTTTTCCTTTCTCTTATTTCTACGAATCTTTAATTTCTTTTCCAGGCATTTCATAATCCATCACTATTGGAGCAAGAACCAAAAGAAACATAAAAGCACTATCTGATACAGTGCAATTTACATTTTATAACACAACAACCTTAACATTTATAATAGTGAAAATGTTGACACGAGAAAGTTTGAAAGTAGATGGAAATGGCAAATAAGGGAAATTGATTTGAGTCAGTCCTAAGAGAAGTGATTTTGGCCAGCTGCAGCTAAAATTGTTTTAAAGCTTGTGGATGGACTCTAGCAAATCTGGTATATACATCTAGTCTACCTAAAATACAATGCATAGTCTTCAGTAGCATAGTTGTTCTGACCTTTTAGAGAGATGGGCAGAGACGTCTGGTGCAAGACCCTTCTCTTGGATAGAATGAGCCTCATGATTAGAAAGGTCTTAGGAGCACTTTAGGAGTGTGAATTAAATGTTTTTATTTCAGGTCAATGCCACTAAATGAAAAGGGTGGTCTAATTCAAATGATTATGTTTCTTATGTTCCACCATGAATTTATATGAGTGAACAGAATACACATTAAATATAAATGTAGTATATAATTCCATCAATTTTTTTGCTATGAACATGAAAGTAAATAACAACACCTAACAATAAATTGCATTTTATCTGCATCTCCTAATTCCTATAACAGACCCTACAACCCCATTTACCTATAACAGATTAATGGATGCTCACCATACTAAATATTCAGAGTTAATAGGGTGAATATACCTCCAGGCTTGCCTGGGACTGTCATAGTTTATACCTGCTTCCCAGTGCCCCATCCAACTAATAGCCCCTTTCTCTTTCATAATCATTCAACTGGGACAATGATTTATATGATAACTTTACTAACATGTCTATGTACTCCTTGCTCACACCAGTTGAGTTACATACTTAAATGTTATCTTTTTTATGCCACACTGTTTATGTTAGTTATTATTGCAGTCGTGTATTTTAATGAAAGAACATACAAACTGATAAATATGAATACAGTAAAAAGAGTTTGTATTAATGAAAACTGAGTTGAATAATTTGTAAAACTCCATAATAACAATTTTCTCTCATTGCTACCCAATTAAGCATGGGTAAAAACTGTAAAACATATTTTTAATTCTGAAAATTGATATCTATGCCTACCTTACATGGGGATACCTGTATTTTTATATTTTATGTTTGAAAACATTTAAGGTATGGGTATTTATTAGTCACTACTGGAACATAATTTTTAAATTGGTCATAATTGCATGATCAGTTTCTAGTCACTGCATAATCAGAGGCCTACTCTATTAAGAATTGCAAATAGCATATTATTCAAATTATTAAATATAATTCTGCTTTAAATGAATACAAATAGCAAGGTATAACCTGGTCCTTTTTTGCTATTTCAGTTACCATTCTTTGATAACAATGTATTCTTTCTCCTTTTTCCTCTTTTCCCTCTTTTTCTACGAAAAATAAATTTTAACACTCTGCTTCCTTAAAATTCTATAAGAACTGAAAATCCCTGAGCCTGTAGCACACTTTCTTTTGCTAAGGTTTTATTTGGGAGTCTTTTGATGGCAGAGCATTTTTATTCTGCTTGAATGTGCTCAGCTCTCTCTAGCTATCCAGTCTCAATTTCTCAGCATAGAAGAAAAATTGGCTTCTAGTTTCATACATCTTCACTTATAGGGGAAGAGAAAAATATCACCAGTCACATTGTATTTGCACCTCCTGTCATTTTTCAATAAGTGTACTTCTAAAGGAGAAAAAATTTCTGCCCCCTGCCCCATTAAATATACCAAGTTAGAGTACCTTTAATTTATTGATGGAATACTGCCTGTAACTGACATATTTCTGACCCAAATTATTTCTAATAAATCTAAAATGCCAAACGTGATTTTCCTCTATAAATTGTAAAACATCTTAGAGAACAAAATTATTGTTTCTAACAAGGTGAATTAGTGATTTCTCCTCAACTGTGCCACACTGTGTGAAATGATTAAAAAGAATAACAAGAGTTATCTACAACTGTACTGTGAGTCAATCAGGAATGTACTCAGCTGCAAGTAAAAAAAACCTAACTTTCGTGACTTAACTAAATTGGATTTTATTTTCCTTATTCACAAGAGGTCTGAAAGAGCCAGCTGTTGATGTCGGATCAGCTGTTCAATGATGCCATTAGAAGCTTTTTATGGTTTTTCGTGCCATCTGATGACTGTCTGTGACTGCACCGTCACAAGATGCTCCTGTAGTTCCAATCATGAAATCCCATTTTAAGGGTATAAAAATGAACAGTCAAAACGATAACCTCAGCTGCATCTCTACCTTTCTGTTGGGAAAGAAAACTTCACCCAGAAGTGATTACGGAAGTCGTTTGTTTATATCCCATTGCTCAAAATTGTGTCATACATCTACCGTTAGATGTCTAGGGAAGCTGAGAAATTGTACACTTAACTTTCAGCTTCCAAGGTGATAAAAAGTAAGAAAAGAAGGAGTTTGGAATTAGCGTTGGGTGATACAAGTTGCAGGGTACACCACGAAAGCTGCACAAGGGCTTGACATGACCACAACACAAGAAAGATAAAAAATAATTTGCCCCAAGAATTTGAACAAAGTATGTCTTACCTCAACAAAACTCTTTAAAATGCAGCACAGAACCCAGGAAGAATTCACAGTGTCTGCATGAAGTGAATATTTGTATTATTCTTCAGTACTTTAACTACCAATGCCACAGAACAGCACATACTAGGCACTAAGTACATATCTGAATGAAAGAATAAATACCACCACAAAATATATAGCAGGTGGTAACTATTAAGTATTATAGATGTTGTTAAACTGAGATGCCTTTCTTAAATGTAGATTCACCCATTTCTTTATTACTTTAAGAAAGATTTTCAGTAGCTAATATGTAATAGTTATTTCGATAGATGTTGTGAGAGAGGAACATAAATATATGCACCTAGTTTCAGTCCTAAAGGCATGCATTTTTCAACTGAATTAAAAATAAAGGGATTTCATATATGTTCTATACTGAGTTAAAATTGTTGAATAAGCACATATAATTAAAAAAAAAAGAGATGTACTAATAAGGTGTATTCAAGACAGAAAGAAAAATGAAGACATGTGAGTTTTAAGAGGTACACTACTCATGATTTACGGGGTCAGTAAAAACTTTATGGAAATGGTGACCCCCAGATCATTTCAGGGCAGTTAATAGAAGTGTATAACCCTCCCTTTGTGATCATGAAAAATTGGCAAGTGTCTCTTTATTCTTGCTAGTAGATACTGTGCTTGTGATTGTATATTGCTGTAAGATCCGAAGACATAAAGGGAAGCAAAGGGAATCAGAATTTATTGCATGAGATTGTAGAGAGCAAGAATGTGTATGTTCTCTTAAATGAATTGCCTCTATCAAAAGAGCTTACATTGCTATCAGATTTAACAATGAAAATAAACATAGGGCATGGCCATAAAGATGAAAAGCCATATGTAGTAATAATAGATTGCTAATTAGAACATGTAGGGTGAGAGGTGAGATTTAGTACTTGGTACAGGATTATCAAAACTTTAGGAGCTGTCAGGAGACCATCTTCCCCAGCTCTAGCAGGAGCTTTCTCAACAGACTGAGGCAGAATCAGCAGTTGAACTGTATCTATGCGAACTATAGCTATGTAAAAATGGATGTGCTAGGAAGCAAAAAACTATTTAAATGAACAATATTTTAGGTTCTGGAATATGGAAATAGGTTCTTGTTTTCAAACTGTGTCATGAAAACAGTTGTTTATAATTATTCTAAAATGACGCACATACATGAAATTTGTATAAATCAATTTCTTTCTCCATTGATTTACAATCTCTTTAAGCCCTAAAGTCAATGATTCTTACTGTGCTTTCTCAAGAGCTTTATTTTTATTGTATGTCCTTCTTAAGTCTAATTTCCCCCAACATTCTGTCCTCCCATTTTATTCATTCACCAAATATTTACTCAACATCTATTAAGAGTCAGGCACAGTTCTAAGCATTAACTTCATGTTTATTTGCCAATATGTCTATTTTATAGTCAATGAAGAACTGAATTATATTGTAATAGCACATGCCTAAAGTAGTAAAAGTTGTAAGTGATGATTGTTGAAATGGGAATGATACAGAGAGGATTTAGCAGTTAATAAAATCACAGGAAAGTGGGATAGAAGTAGTGAAATGGAGAAACCAACGATTCTTCTCGCTGTGGAGCAGCATATTTTGGAATAATAATCTAGTTTATCTTTGTATGTTCCTACCCCTTTTTTCCTCCCACTTATACTTCAGGGATTTTTCTATCCTATAGCCTATACTACAGAGGGAAAAAAATATTATTCAAAGAAACTGTTTCCTTTTCAAAATAGCCAATGCATCATTCAACCGTATATGAGGTTCTCAGCTAATGGAGCCAAAACATTTACAGTTTTTCTACCTATACCTATACCTACGTGGAATCAGAAAGGAGGGAAATTGATTTAGAAGAACAGTCATTTGATCTAAATGAAAAGTACTGCTTCGCAGAGTGATATGTAATTGGAACTTCTGCAACTGCGTGTGTTAAATTACCTTCTTAAAATGACTACAAAGCTTATAAAACAAATGGTGTTGTTTTTTAGGAGGATTTGTGACATCTGGTTTTCACGAATAAATGGTATCATCTGTGCCCATGTAGAACAGTAAATATCAATAAGTGCAAGTTATGTGTCCATCATCAAACTCTTTGAGCATCTGAATTTGGTATTTAAATTTACATTAAACATGACTTTCCTGCTTTTGAGGTAATTGCTACAAAAAGGTATTCTTGCAAAACTGAAGTGTTTCCAAATAATAACATAAATAACAGTAGAATTATTCTACATAAAATTACAAAATCATTGTAGCAAGAACATCCAGACAACTATCAATTTATTTCCTACAATTATTCCTTATACATCTAACCTATAATTTACCATGTTTCCCTTTGACAATGCCAAGGTGCTGCATGCAAGCTTTAGTTGGCCAGCCATGACATGACACAAGTGGTTGGTACTCTAACCGACCAGGAAAGGACGTAATATGAAATAGCTTTCCCACTACCACCTAACACTGGAAACAGCTTTTCTAGCCATTTGAATGCAGGATAATTCATTTTCCAGCAAGCACTGTGCATATTGAACTTGAAAAGTATAAGTAACCTGGGCTTGAAGAGAATCAGAAAAAAGAGCTATTTGCTGGCCATCTTTCAGATTTGAACACAGGATAAAGTAAGAATTCTTTTACTGCACATAGCTTCACTAAGTATTAGAACAGACAATGGCAGGGGAGAGAAATTTATTTTAATGCTGTGTTAATAATGATAATAAAATCTTAACAACTGCTAAGTTGGGACAATAGTTCTAAACTCCTATTTAAATCTACATATATGTTTACCCTAATTAGGCCTGGTTAGAGACTATTAAATCTTCCCTTAATACTTACCTTTATTACTTTTGTTTTGGATGGGTAGCCTCTCAGCTAAAATAGATTTAATATTTTTCTTAAAGGAGTTGAGGTGAAAAGCACATGTATATCTTCAAAAAGCAGAGAATGAAATTAAATTATGAGGTTAGAAGGAACAGTATTAAAATATTTTCATTGGGTGGCGATAATTAGCAGTTATGTTTCAGAACTGCGAAAAGGATTATTACAGGTATTGATGATTCAGGGTTGTGGCTTGAAGTATAAGCAGAGGAACAGGCAGACTGCATGGGCTGCTGAGGAGAGCCTGCATTCAGCTTGTCTAATCTGAAGACTCAGGTTTCTTTACCTCTGTAATAGTGCCTGACAGTTTATGCCCTCAAAAAAATATTTCGTGAATGGAATTGAATTTAATTTGAAGAAGGAATATGTGATTTCAATCATGTGTGACTGCAACGGTCAGAGACCAGGCAGGAAAACAGAAACCACACTAGGAATTCAATGGAGGGGATTTTATATAGGAAATTAGTTACCAAGGTGTTAGAGAGCTGAAAGGGCAAATGAGATCCCAAGGTGAACCTAGAGAGAGAATAACTCCAGGAGTCAGCTAGCCCTTCTAGGACTTGGGGAGCAGCAGGGCAGAGGTGGTGGTTAGAAGAACCTAGAGCTTAGATGAAGGACCTCGCAAAGCCTGGTAACACTGGTTCTTCCTAATCCTCATGAAATTGTGAATATTAAATAATATACTCATAAACTAAATGTATTTAAATGCTTCCCAGTGCCAGGTCTGAGTATGTGTTTATTGTTTTTGTTATTATATCATCATTACTATCACCATCGTGAAAAGCACCCAGTACAATATGCAGTGCCTGGTAGATAATAAAACTCTACTCAATATAGTATTTTTAACCTCCCTGGAAGGAAGTACGGAAAGTAAAAATACACTGTAAAACAATATGCAGATACTGCTTACTTTTACTGTATGATAAAGCTCATGTCTTATTAGAGAATTTAAAATCAAATGCTCATTTTTATCTTTAGTTGTTAGATTTTGGCATTTTAACTTTTCTAATATGGAGAATGTCTTAAAATGGTCCCCCCAGAAATATACTGCAAGATTTAACCTCTGGTGAGTGTAAATATGCCTGTACCCCTTCTGTCCTTTTCAACATATCCACTGGTACATGCTGTGTTGATGCTTTTTACAAGGATAATCAATCTTAGGTTTTTCAGTGTGTCTATTTCCCATGTTACGGACTTCCACAGCAGTGAACTCACACTTCATATGGATATAAAATTCACTTGCACTGTAAACAAGGGGCTGTTGAGAAGAAAATCATACAAACAGGTATATGTCTTCTCAGCACAGATGGTGTTTTCATTTCATTGAGTCAGCTCTTGCCAGCACTACAGCAGTTGTGTTTTTAGCTATGGTAAAGATAAACTGGCTCATTTCATTAGGGTTAACATTGCTTTTTGCTATTCCTTAATTAAATGATTAAACATACACGGTTATAGTCTAACAACTGAAAGACCGAACCCAGAATTTATCAGTGTTGATGCAGCGCTATAGTTCCATGGATAGGCAGCACATAGTGAAACCACTTATATATTGTCAACCAATAATAAACCTAAACTAAAAATAATTAGTTCTGACATAAATTCAGTTATTATGACACACTTTGAAGCTCTTTCCCTTGTGTTCATCCCTCATCAATAAATCCCTTTCCCATATACTTTTTAAGCCAAAAATCTAGAAAGCTCAGATTTTTTTTTTTAAATAGGAACCCTCAAATAGTAGGATTCTTTCTATATGAGCAAGTGAAAAGCCAGTAAAATTCACTTTAAAAGTTTTTGAAAAAGGAATGCTAACTAACTCATTTGTTTCTTTTATATCTGCCAGACAGTTATTTAATAAGTATCTCATATATATTAATTATTTTAATTCTCAAATTAAACCTGTGAGGTAGAGTTGGAATCAAGGGCTATATCCACAGTCCTACAACCATCCACTCAGTGATTCACTGGAAGAAATCACATGCCTCAGCATAAAATTATACTCATGGCTAAGATTTATTACAGTGAAGAATACAGTGCAGGAAAGGCAGCACAAACATATACACAGGTTGAAGCTAGACAGGGCAAAATTGAGATTTCCTATCTTCCTCTGTGGGGGATGGCATGGGCACATCTTTCTCTCTAGCTACTAACTGCAGAAAAATGTGTGAGATATCCTTGCCCAGGGAAGTCTACTTGAAACTTGGAGTCCAAAACCAGCCATGATGCAAACTCCCAAACTAGGTAGTAGGTACATGTAATGAATCACCATGTCTCACTTTAAACATGCGAACAACCTGGTTCATCTTGACCCACTGCTCTAGGCATGTAAAGATGTAAGTCATTACCAAGCAATTATAAGAACATCCCAATAGTTTAGTTTTAATGTTCGACCAAGGGCCATCATTATGGTAACATATGAGCAAGAACTGAGTTAAACAGATCTGTTGTGTTAACTATTTCCTCTCAAGAGCACAGAGTGGTTGAGTAACTTACCTAAGGTTACACAGCTAGCAAATGTCAGAGCCATGTTCCAAATTCAAATAACATGGCTTCAGAGATTCCATACTCTAGTTCCTTTCTAATAGTTCCTTTCTAATATCATTTGCCGTATATTTGAAAGCCTGTGTTTGAGGGTTGTTCAGAGGCTTGGTGATGTCACCAAGGACCCAAGCAGTATCCCATCCCTTTTTCTGTCCTGCCACTCTCACTGTGGCAGTGACTCTTTCGTCATGATCACAAGAGGGTTATAGCTGCTCCAACATCCTGTCCTTACTCAGTAACACCCAAAAGCAGAAAGGAAAGAGCAGTATCATACTGTGCAACTGGCCCTCTTATTATCAAAATCTTAAAAAAGCTTACCCCCCAAAATTTATGATCCAGTTTTCCTTTGCATTTCCCAGTTAAATCTAGATCACTTTCATCATTGATAACCATGCATGTTATTACAATGATTAGTGAATAGTAAACACCATTTACCCAATGGCTGTGTTCACCTTTCATGAGCATTTTCCATAGGATATCTGAAACACACCATGGTTCTGAGAGTCAAGAAGTTGGCATTGGAATGAAGGGTGGGGAGGGGGTCACTGCTCTCTATATATACACACATTGGCCAATTAAATTGAATCCTTTTATGTTTACCCATATAATTATAAACCCTCCTATAATTATAAAATACCATATAAATGTCACTTCCCATTACATTATATAAATCTATCCTTTTCTGTACATCCTGTTGTAATTCATTGTTTTCTTTACCATACTATAAATATCTTTTTGGTGAAACCCTGACTAAATTAAATTATTTCTAAATGCTCAAGGAAATGATAATATGCTATGAAATAGAACTAAAATAATTCAGTCTCATGTTTCCAACATTTTCAACAACAAGGACCTCTTATTACTCTTTCTTTTTCACCTGTGAAATTAAATCCATGTTTTGAAAATGTTTTAAATCTATTAATTCAGCTTTATTTACATGAATTAGCATTAGCCACGAGCAAAAATAAGACAAGTAGATATGTCCCATTATTTATGTTAATCTACAATTTACTTACATTGTGGAAAATGAGGAGCCGAATTTCCCAGGTTTGGAACCACTCTTTGCTCCTTCAAGCCCTTTGAACTTACTGTATCTGGCACTGGGCAGGTCACAGCATCTATGTAGATTTTTATTACCTTATATATAAAACATGAATAAAAATATTTTGCCCACCTAAAAGCTTACAGGTGAAACAAGATGATTTTTTGGTTATGATTGTTGATATATTGAACTCAAGTATCATTTACATTTATTTATTTATTTTTAGCAGTGTTGGGTCTTCGTTTCTGTGCGCGGGCTTTCTCTAGTTGCAGTGAGCGGGGGCCACTCTTCATTGCAGTGCGCGGGCCTCTCACTATCGCGGCCTCTCTTGTTGCGGAGCACAGGCTCCAGACGCGCAGGCTCAGTAGTTGTGGCTCACGGGCCCAGTTGCTCCGCAGCATGTGGGATCCTCCCAGACCAGGGCTCGAACCCGTGTCCCCTGCATTGGCAGGCAGATTCTCAACCACTGCGCCACCAGGGAAGCCATCAAGTATCATTTTAGAGTACTTTATTCAAGTATTGGTCTGTTGAAATTCATTCTAGTGCACTCTTCTTGTTGAATTTTTCAATCCACTCTTAAAAATTTTTTCCTCTCACCTATACGTAATGTAAGAATCTATATATTTTAAAAATAAGCCAGTGGTTTCCAAATTTATACTTTCAGAGTCTAAACATTTCTTCTGAGCTCAAGGATTACTTATCTATCTACTTGATTACTAATCTACTAATAGATAAGTAATTATCTATCTATCTATCTATCTAACTTATCTATCTACTTGATTACTTATCTACTAATAAACACCTAAAATTTAACATGCCCAAAGCAGCATTCATGCGTGATCTTCCCCCTTAAGACAGATTTTATTCATGGCTTCTTTTTCTCAATGAATGGAATAGAATACCATTAGTTTCATAAATCAAAAATTTAAGAGTCCTCCTTGAAATCTCCCTTCCATCGTGCTCATACCATAAACCCAATTGTCAAATCAATTTTACCTTCTAAATATTTCATGAATCTGTTCACCTCTGATCATTTACAGAAGTAATTTACCCCTATAGACCATCATCTTCCAAATGGTCTTTAATGAAATATCAAAGTGCATATTATTACTTACACCACCATGTGTATACGATCTGCCTAGTGTTCCATTCTCTCTTCTACTACTCTTGTATTCCAGCCATGCTGACCTTCTAATATATCCTTGAATGTCTCAACATCTAATCCGCCATAATCATTTGTGTCTGAATTTGTTTGGGTCTAGAATGCTTTTCGATAGTTTTTACATAACTATCTGTAAAGAGCATACTTTAATTTCAGCACATTTGACTCTTAACAGAGTTCTCATATCACCCTGCATGCTTACTTACTTCATAGTGTGTATTATATATTTTAACGATATATTTGTCTGGTAATTTGAATAATGACTTTCTGTTGCAGAAGACTGTATTCAATTAGGTCAGGGATTGTATCTATGTTGGTTACAATCTCATTAATAAGAACTATCATAATAAGTCACAGATATGTTCATTAATTTAAATGAATAAATGAAAGCTGTTTTAATTCTATAGAAACAATGGTTCAATATAAGGGAGCTACTGAGGAAAATTTTTGGAGAAGAGAAGATGTTAGATGCATAGAATTAAAGAAGATAAATATTTCCTAATTTCCCTAATGGGAATAGAAGTTACAGTGAGACAGAATGTAAGAAGAATTTTCTAAAAACTATGCCTAATAATAACTTTGTTTCTCAGTTACTAAGCACCCTCTCCCTAAATGTGCAGGTAAATTGAATCTGAAGCTCTAGGGCTGTAATTCAGCCTTTTGTCTGAAAGAAGAAGGATTGGTAAAGATACAGAATCCTTTTCACCACTGTTATGGGCTGAATTGCTCCCCACCCTGCAAATTCATATGTTGAAGCCCTAATTCCCAGGACCTCAGAATGTGGCTGTTTTGGAGATAGAACGTTTAAAGAGATGATTAAGTTAAAACAAGGCCATTAGCGTGGGCCCTAATCCATTTGACTGGTGTCTTTATAAGAAGAGGAAACCACTTAAACATACAGATAGACACCAGAGAAAAGCTATGTGAGGACCCAGTGAGAATGTGGCCATCTGCCAGCCAAGGAGAGACACCTCACAAGAAACCAAACCTGCTGGCACCTTGATCTTGGATGTCTGGCCTCCAGAGCTGTGAGAAAATAAATTTATGTGGTTTAAGTCACCCAGTCTTTAGTATTTTGTTATGGCAGCCTTAACAAACTCATACAACCGCCATAACCCAGACTAATTTTGAGAATTACCCACTGCCTATTCACAGCATTTTCATTAAAGTAGAAAACCAAATTAATGAGATTTATCAAATTTTTCAAGACCAATAATGTTTGTTTCAACCGATCTATATCACACACAACTGGAATCAAAACAGGTGCTTTGGCATGAGATTCGTATTCTTCAATAAAACATTCAATAAAATTTTTCAAAAATTTAAAAAGTAAACCTTCTTGATGGTATATTTTTGTATTTTTGCAGATAAGCTTTTAGCTTAGAAATACATATTCTTATGAGCATTATCAATTGATTATAAAAAATTTAAGAGATTTAAGAAAAATGCATTGTTTTACAGCACTTTATGATGTTACCAAAAATAGCTGCTTTATCTAAAGCCATTTTTAACTTGTTGTATTTTGTTTATGTATAAATAAATCATTGCTATGATATCTTTTCAGTATCTTGGGAAAATGGTGAAAGTTAGGTGTCAACAGTTTGTACATTGACCAGTGATAACAAATCCCATTATATAACTTATTTAATGATTTCATTATGAATACAAATCCTATACTAACTAAGCAGAGAAATTTCTTTCAATGAGTTTTACAGTGTCATAATTTTGAGATACTCATCATGCCATTGCAATTAATAATTTACCTGATTTAAAGGAAAAATAAAAATCACTATTTTCTAAGAAGAGGAAAAAGTCTAGAAAGAGGAAGAAACAACTGGACTTTCACAAAGCACCAAAGTATCCCTGAGGACTCCAAATATCTGACTTCTATTTGATTTCTTCAAGTGCCTTTCTCCCTTTCTCCTTAAGAATCTTCAACAAAGTCTGTTGCAGACATTGCTGTTTCAGGGTCATTCAGTTCATATTTCCAAATAAGAAACAGTTTCAACAAATCAAATCTTACAACATGTCAAAAACGGAAATGAGAAAAAAAATCAGAAAAAAAAGGAAAAATACCTTTATATGATATTTAAGTTATGACAGAAGACAGTACACTCTGGATGACTAAAAGGTGGGTGGGGTCATTACCAAAACAAGGCAAGATACAAAAATTGGAATTTATTATATCATTTTGATATTTAAGTGATTGCTCATTGTATTCGTTTGTGAAGTCCACCTTAACAATGTACCACATACTGGGCAGCTTAAACAATAGAAATGTTTTGCCTCACAGTTCTGAAAGCTGGAAGTCTGAGATCAAGGTGCTGGTAAGATTTGTTCCTCTGAGGGGTGTGAGGGAAAGATCTGTCCTAGGCTTCTCTCCTTGGCTTGTAGATGGTTGTCTTCTCTCTATGTCTCTTCACATTGTCTTCCCTATATTCATATCTCTATGTCCAGATTTCCCCTTTTTATAAGGACACCAGTCACATTGGACTAGGGCCTACCTTAATGATCTCATTTTAGCTTGATTTCCTCTGTAAAGACCCTTTGTCTAAATAAGATCACATTCTCAGATACTTGGGGTTAGGACTTCAACATACAAATTTAGGAGTGGAGGGGACACAGTTCAACCCATAATACATACTTTGACTCATCAAATTTTGAAGTGACCTACTTAGAAAAATGGACCCACCTCTGAACTTAAAATTATGAATGTGGACTTTTCTTATGTTCAGTCACATTCTAGGAAGTACAGAAATGCAGACATGAGAAATATCCACTAATTTCAAGGTGTTTACAAAATGTTTTCAGAAAAGAAAAGCCCTCAGAATATCACTTGATAATAGATAGTACATGAAGATATATGCTAATTGAATAATACAGATATTTTGACTCTCATCTGCACAAACCAACTCCCATAAGCACTAACAATTGGCAAATCTAATAATATCTATCTGTCAGGTGACTCAGTTTTTCTTTTCAATTATTTTCTAAAAGTCCTTTCTTTCCATATGCTATAGTATCTATATTATCCAATTGCTTACACGCTGTTAAATCCAGGTTTCAGGTTTATCTATCCTGTTTGCAGCTTTGCCATTTATTCATTCATACAGGCATTCATGATTGATTGAATGTCCTCTATGTTCTAGATGATGTGCTGGGTCTGGGAAAGCACTGGTGAATAACACAGCACTCTGTGTTCTTAAGAAGTCCAGGCCTAATGGATGAGGAGGAGAAGCAGACTAATGATGAGGATATTTACCTTCAGTGCTAAATAGAAAGTATAGGCTTGGAGAGTGGATAAACAACTCCTGCTTGAGGCTTTTATGAAAGGTTTCACTTAAACTGAACCTAAAAGGAGAATGGAGATTTCACTTGACAAAGAAGAGTATGAATGTGAGAGGGAAGCCATGTGTGGGGTTTAGGGGATGATAGGGGTTCAAATTGGGGGAACAGAACTGAGAAATAGAAGAATACTGAAGTTAGAACAGTATGCAAGAATGATTGCTCTGTAGGGAGCAGAAGAGAATTTGACCTGGGGGGCAAAGGGGCGTGGAGAATAAGACACACAAGGGAAAGTCTGAGTGATGAGGCTGGAGAGGAAGTGAGTAGCCAGAACTTTATGGTCCTTGTGAGTTCTTTGGCTCCAAATCTTAGCTTCACCCAATTGCAAAAGATATGATGTTTCATATCATAGTTTCTTTTAGACTCCTATAGAATTAAAAAGTACATGAAACAAGAGAGGGATAAAAAATTAATTTTTATCAATGGTTCTCATTTTATTTTTGGTTTTATCTTGGGACTTTAATTAATGTACTAATTGCAACTGCCACTCTATTCTTACTCTTTTGTTCTTAAAAAAAGAAAAGTATTTCATCAAATCTATATATCTTACATTTATGTAAACTAACAAATGCAATACAAACAGTTGTAAAACCGTATTTAAAGATGAAATCAGAATTTTTATCATGACATGTTTTACTCTAATATTATTGATCTGGAATATATTGGACAATTGGGTTTGTTCTAGATTTCCAAATATCTAATCCTATTCTATTTTTTGGTGGAACATGTGCCAAATCTGTTTGCCTTAAATAGCGTGTTCTGTTGTAATCACCTATCGTAGTCTTGAAAAATGTCTCCTTAAAGGTCTGTATTAAGTAATGTGAATCCATTCAACAAATATTTATTGAACAAATTCTATGTAGCAATGTTACCAGACACTGAAGATACAAACACTATTAAGATAAGGGTGCCGTCATCTAGGAGGATGTTATAATCTGTTATAGAAGTTGGGCACATAAATATATTATTACAAAGCAATGAATTGAATCCATAAAGAACCTGTTCAATCATATTATTTTATGAATTACGTTCTATTACTTTATCTCTACCTTGTAGCCTTCTTTCTGTCATGTTCTCTATATTCATATTATTGCTTACCTTTTGTTTTTCCAGTAATATAGCTATGGGAAGTGTTGCAGTGTAAAAACTGTGAGAACATCATCTCTACATAATAAAAATGGAATAAAAACATACTGGAAAAGGTCAATTACAGCCAATAACTCTTTAAAGCTAAAACATTATAGAATGTATGCTAGAGACATCAAAGAGAAGCCATCTTTTATTAGTATACATGCACTTCGTTTTGGTATCACCTTTTCCTCAGTGACCATCACCTCTAATGATGACAGAGCATGAGGTGTCATTGGGATGTCGAGGCTCTAATAGTCAAAAACCACAGTGATAGAGATGGCTGTTGTAGCCTTGGTGCACATGGCCTGACTTCTTTCCATTACCACTCACTCAGCATCCTTGGCAAAACATTAGTTCTTCTTCCAACTTTCAAAGAAATAAAATCATACCAAAGCTATCCACTTTTTTGGTAATTTTCCCAATGTCTAGGGTCCACATGGAGAAATAGCAATGAACAGGAAACAACTTTGAAATCCTCTTTAAATATCTTTCTTCCTGTTAATCACTTCAAGTTCCTCCAGCCACAGGATTTGTTCTCTCTAATACCCCTCCCTATGGAAAAGTTCAGTTCCTTCTTCTCTTCCTTCCCTCTTTTTTGTTAGTATTTCCCAAGAATGTTATTAAGAAACAAAACAAAACAGAAAGGCTACATTAATGTAGTAAAAATGCAAACAGTAGAAAAGATGCCATCTCACTGATGACACTGTAATTGCCAATGAAAAGTAATTCACAATTTATCTAAAATACCTGGAGAAGCAATCCATCATGAACACATTGCACATTATTTCTAAATTGGCCAAATATAAACAACCATATACATGAACACATAAAACATTAAACATACATAAACAGGAGCTTAGGCTACACATTGCTCTGCACTCTTCTAATTCTAAATCTAGACACACACTCAGGAATTCTTCCTATATCAGTCTAAATAATTGCCTTATTCATTTTAATAGTTTCTTGGTGTTCCATTGTTTGGCTGTAAAGCTATTTTTAAAATTAGTTTCCATCTGATGGATAGTTAGAACATTCAGTCACTCACCACGTCCGCATAAAACTTGGGTGCCAGATTCTTGACTGGCTTACATTCAAGAAATACTTACAAATCACATTTCCAATAAAGCCAAACTTCTTCTAAAATTAATTACAATATTTACTATGTAATTTATTTCATATTAAAAAAGACTTAATTTTGATGGAGAGGGATTGGCAAGAAATATAATTTCTTGAATCAAAATGATAATAAGCTAGGAACTTTAAATACATTGCTTTTCACCTGTACCAAAGTCATCTCACATGTACCTCCTAGTGGCCTACAGTTTATGTGTACAGATGTTCTTTTGTTTGTTTTTTGTCTTATTTTATTTTATTTATTGAGGTATAGTTGACTTACAATATTATATTAGTTTCAGGTGTGCAACATAGAGATTCAATATTTTTATAGATTATACACCATACAAAGTTATCATAAAATAGGTACAGATATTTTGAAAATTCCTTGACTCTTTTCCTAATATCACCCTAAATAGATTTCAACTCTTTCTTCTCATCAGTCATTCATGCCTTGATTTGAATTCGTAATCCACAAACTAGATTTAAATATGTATGAAAGAAAGTAAAAATAATGTATCTTTTTTAGATTTGTATTTTTCACATAACATATACATACATACATAATATATTTAATGTTATGAATGCTATCAAATATTTTAATGTTTGTTTCAAATGCCAACAAATGATAATATATTCTTTGATATTTTATTTACCTCTACATCAATCAATGCCAGGCAAGACCTATTATATTTTGTTCCATTTGGCTCCCAAATTAAGAGGGTATTAGTAAACTAAAGTATGATAAAAGGAAAAGCTCTTGGATTTATTGATAAACTTAAAAACATAACAACAAAAACCAAAACAGACTTATAAAATTGTGTTTGTTAGATGTCAGAAAGAAATGATTAGTAATATATAAATGTTTTAAAGTGTTTTAATAAGGCCAGACCCCATGTCTCTAGGCATACTTTTTTCCTCTCTTAGAATGCCTTTCTCCACCTGTCATTAACCCTTTCAGGTTCAGTTAGGTGTCACTTGTTTTCCTATCCTCCCACTCTATCCATACCTTTACATAGTACTTAGTCTATTAAATTTTAATGACTGATGCTCATATCTGTCTCCCACATTAGACCATTTAGGATATGGATTACATCATGTACATTTATATAATCTAATTAGCATGTAATAAATGCTTATGTATGAAATTAAGTAGAAAAAAGTTACAATTTATTCTGTGTAAACTAAGGTGGTTAAACTAATAACACAATAGAAACAATAAGAAAACACATTTTGATTTAATATAAGACAACACTTCTAACAATTGTAGCTAATAATAGAATAAACCACTTTGGAAGATGAGTTCCGAATGACCATAGATATCCCAAGTATGAATAAATATAAGTGGTAGCATTAGATGTTTAGATGACATTGAAGTTAAAAAAAAAAAATTGGGGCAAAATGGTACTGAAATGAAGCTCACAGGATTCAAAGAACAGTGTCCTTTTTGTTAGTCCTCAGTCATCTAACTGAAAGAATATAGCGATACGACTGTATTCATGGGTGGTAGGTCATTGAAAGTCCTTGCAACACAGGACAGCTCTCTTGGCACTAGAATGAACATGCTGAGTCCTCACAGGGACAGATGGATTTGATGACAGCAATACTGCATAAAAGCTTTTATTAATAGCCTTTATTTTTAGCCTAGCATATGCTATTCTTGTATAAATGTTTAATCGATTTTGGAAAATTACTAAGTATTTTATCTCTTATAATATCCTGCTGGAAAAAGTTCTAGTTTAATTATATATTGCTCTATAAAAGATCACAATGGTATAGTGACCTCTGAGTGTCCCAGAAGAAAGAGTGCTAGCTTATATGTCAGCCTGAGTTTTCCTAATCCTATTATAGAGATCATGGCTTATAATAGAAGATAAGACAGTAGAATGGAAATTAAATCTGTAAATTTATCAATGGAATGAACATAAAATTAGATTACATGTAAACAATATGCATATAAAAATGTACTTTCAACACAAGGTACACTTCCTTTCAGCAAGCTTAATAAATTGGTAGTCACCCAAACTTCAGAATATCATTTATAATCATGACATTGATAACAACATGACATTGTACCCATTCAAAACTGTTTACAATACTTCATGGCAGCTCATGTTATAAAAATTTCAGATCATAGAGAATATAGTAATTATGAAATATAAATTAAAATGAGATTTAAATAACTACAGATAACCAATTATTTCAGACTTTGTTTCACACCTAAGCTTTCACTTACCCTCTTTGGAATGGCTCTGTGACTGTTTTCCCAAGCAAGTTAAACTGCAGAATGACCCAGATGTTATTTTTAAATACATCAGAAGAGAATATTATCCAGTGAGCTAGTTTCTAATTCTAGTTCTTCCACTAATTAACTCTATAATTTTTTATGTCTCCTTTGTGCTCTCATATAATTTGAGGGTTGAAATAGATGATTCTAGTGCTTTCCATCTTTAAAAATTCTGCAAATATATGAGTCTAAATATAATTGCCCCTATTACTATCCAGAAAAAAATTATGCTTTAAACAATTAACAATGCTGTTTATAAACTTCAAAATTCAAGCAAGCAAAGATTTCATTTTATAAATTACAGATAACCCCCAAAATGTATTTAAATAAATCTGTATTAAAGAATCACTTACGTGCATAAAATGTACAAATCTTAATTATAAACCTTGGTGAATATTTACAAAGATTGAAAGAATACCCCCTACATAGCAATCCGCCAGATAAAGAAAGAGAACATGACCACTGCCAGAGAATCCTCCCTTGTGCCAAATTAGAGTCATTAATCCCCAAAATAATAGGTTGAAAAATAAAATTCCCTTAAATAGATTTTAAAATGTAGAAGGAGAAAGGACACTATGAAATTCTCTTATATTAAAATACTAAATATTAGGATAAATTAATAATCACAATTAAGAAGGTGAAATGTCATCGAGTTAGAGTTTAGATGTACATGGTTTATATTAAGTTAATGTTATGAAATCAGTTTAATTGCTGATATTAGAATACCTTTATATTAACAATATCTATATTAACAAATTCAATTTAATAAAATAAATAAACAATAAATAAATTAAATAAACAAAGAAAAAGGTAGATAGATGAAAAATAATATTTGAGATATAATGAAAATCTAAAAACAAAAACAAAACTGTTGCAGTCATGAGGACTTGACCATAAGGTGGCCACTCCCTGTGATCTTGGGACGAAGGAAAAACAATTGTGCACTGAATTTAAAAACTGGGAAATGTCTTAGTCTGTGTGAGCTGCTATCACAAAATGCCACTGACTTTTAAACAAAAGAAATTTATTTATTTATTTCAAATTGTATGTGTATGTGTATATGTATGTATATGTGTACATCAAATTGTATGTGTATAAGTTTGCAGGAGGAGAAAGAGTGCTTAACAATGTGTATAACGAGGAGTTTATAATGGCACATTTAATATATGTCCTACATATAATTACAATGTTACGAGTCGATATAAATCAAGCAAAACTCTCATCATTTAGTTTTCCATGTAGCCTGCCTGTGAGGAAAGAATGTGCTGGACCAGTCAACTGAGCTGCTTGACTGTGTTTCTCATTATAAATTAATACATCTTTCTGGCTTCGTATATTTCTTTAATGAAGTTTTTTAGCCTCATCACCATCAACCTCAGGATATTAACAAAAACAACCTTTTAACTTTCAAGTATGGTTGATATCATAAGGCAAATGGCTCATTTTAGGACAATTCAGGCTTACTAACTTACTTTATAAAATTCCATCTGAAGTACCTTAAATTTACATTCAAATTTCTGATGCTATAAACTGGGGAGTGAAAGAAGAAGAAAACGAAGTCCTTAAAAGCAGAAAAAGCATTAGAAAAGGCTATTTAAAAATAAAGACATATATCTAACAATATGTCCATTATATTTTTGGTATAAATGATTTTTTTAATTAAAACGAAGGTTAAGTAGGCAAAAGGATAAAAAAGAATCAAGAAATTGGTGTCAACTCATTCTACGAGGCCACAATCACCCTGATACCAAAACCAGACAAAGATGTCACAAAGAAAGAAAACTACAGGCCAATATCACTGATGAACATAGATGCAAAAATCCTCCACAAAATACTAGCAAACAGAATCCAACAGCACATTAAAAGGATTATACACCATGATCAAGTGGGGTATATTCCAGAAATGCAAGGATTCTTCAATATACGCAAATCAATCAACGTGATACATCATATTAACAAATTGAAGGAGAAAAACCATATGATCATCTCAATAGATGCAGAGAAAGCTTTTGACAAAATTCAACACCCATTTATGATAAAAGCCCCGCAGAAAGTAGGCATAGAGGGAACTTTCCTCAACACAATAAAGGCCATATATGACAAACCCACAGCCAACATTGTCCTCAATGGTGAAAAACTGAAACCATTTCCACTAAGATCAGGAACAAGACAAGGTTGCCCACTCTCACCACTATTATTCAACATAGTTTTGGAAGTGTTAGCCACAGCAATCAGAGAAGAAAAAGAAATAAAAGGAATCCAAATCGGAAAAGAAGAAGTAAAGCTGTCACTGTTTGCAGATGACATGATACTATACATAGAGAATCCTAAAGATGCTACCAGAAAACTCCTAGAGCTAATCAATGAATTTGGTAAAGTAGCAGGATACAAAATTAATGCACAGAAATCTCTTGCATTCCTATATACTAATGATGAAAAATCTGAAAGTGAAATTAAGAAAACACTCCCGTTTACCATTGCAACAAAAAGAATAAAATATCTAGGAATAAACCTACCTAAGGAGACAAAAGACCTGTATGCAGAAAATTATAGGACACTGTGAAAGAAATTAAAGATGATACAAATAGATGGAGAGATATACCATGTTCTTGGATTGGAAGAATCAACATTGTGAAAATGACTCTACTACCCAAAGCAATCTACAGATTCAATGCAATCCCCATCAAACTACCACTGGCATTTTTCACAGAACTAGAACAAAAAATTTCACAATTTGTATGGAGACACAAAAGACCCCGAATAGCCAAAGCAATCTTGAGAACGAAAAATGGAGCTGGAGGAATCAGGCTCCCTGACTTCAGACTATATTACAAAGCTACAGTAATCAAGACAGTTTGGTACTGGCACAAAAACAGAAATATAGATCAATGGAACAGGATAGAAAGCCCAGAGATAAACCCACACACATATGGTCACCTTATCTTTGATAAAGGAGGCAAGCATATACAGTGGAGAAAAGACAGCCTCTTCAATAAGTGGTGCTGGGAAAATTGGACAGGTACATGTAAAAGTATGAAATTAGAACACTCCCTGACACCATACACAAAAATAAACTCAAAATGGATTAAAGACCTAAGTGTAAGGCCAGACACTATCAAACTCTTAGAGGAAAACATAGGCAGAACACTCTATGACATAAATCACAGCAAGATCCTTTTTGACCCAGCCCCTAGAGAAATGGAAATAAGAACACAAATAAACAAATGGGACCTAATGAAACTTAAAAGCTTTTGCACAGCAAAGGAAACCATAAACAAGACCAAAAGACAACCCTCAGAATGGGAGAAAATATTTGCAAATGAAGCAACTGACAAAGGATTAATCTCCAAGATTTACAAGCAGCTCATGCAGCTCAATAACAAAAAAACAAACAACCCAATCCAAAAATGGGCAGAAGACCTAAATAGACATTTCTCCAAAGAAGATATACAGATGGCCAACAGACACATGAAAGAATGCTCAACATCATTAATCATTAGAGAAATGCAAATCAAAACTACAATGAGGTATCATCTCACACCGGTCAGAATGGCCATCATCAAAAAATCTAGAAACAATAAATGCTGGAGAGGGTGTGGAGAAAAGGGAACACTCTTGCACTGTTGGTGGGAATGTAAATTGATACAGCCACTATGGAGAACAGTATGGAGGTTCCTGAAAAAACTACAAATAGAACTACCATATGACCCAGCAATCCCATTACTGGGCATATACCCTGAGAAAACCATAATTCAAAAAGAGTCATGTACCAAAGTGTTCATTGCAGCTCTATTTACAATAGCCAGGACATGGAAGCAACCTAAGTGTCCATCATCGGATGAATGGATAAAGAAGATGTGGCACATATATACAATGGAATATTACTCGGCCATAAAAAGAAATGAAATGGAGGTATTTGTAATGAGGTGGATGGAGTTAGAGTCTGTCATACAGAGTGAAGTAAGTCAGAAAGAGAAAAACAAATACAGTATGCTAACACATATATATGGAATCTAAGGAAAAAAAAAAAAAAAAGGCCATGAAGAACCTAGTGGCAAGACGGGAATAAAGACACAGACCTACTAGAGAATGGACTTGAGGATATGGGGAGGGGGAGGGGTGAGATGTGACAGTGTGAGAGAGTGGCATGGACATATATACACTACCAAATGTAAAATAGATAGCTAGTGGGAAGCAGCTGCATAGTACAGGGAGATCAGCTCGGTGCTTTGTGACCACCTAGAGGGGTGGGAAAGGGAGGGTGGGAGGGAGGGAGATGCAAGAGGGAAGAGATATGGGAACATATGTATATGTATAACTGATTCACTTTGTTATAAAGCAGAAACTAACACACCATTGCAAAGCAATTATACTCCAATAAAGATGTTTAAAAAAAAAAAGAATTAATTTAATCAGAGAAGTGAGAAAATGCAGAAAGAAAGGAAAACAGTCCGGCAGGACAAAATAATCATACTTTAGCCATTAAACAAAGACAAGGACCTTTAAACAAAGTCAAGTTCTTCCTCAAGGACTGTAGATAATATTCTGAGCCATGTCCTTTGAGCTGTTTTGCAGACTAAAACCCTCACTAGGTGGAAGAAATTAACTGTATGCTGCCCACAAGCCACGTAGACCCCAAACCCATTGGAACCTGAAGGTTGATGATGCTGATTCCTGATTACTTCACCACCAACCAATCAGAAGAATGTCCATGAGCTGATCATGCCCTGCTCCTTGAACACTGAAAGACTCCTCACTACACTTCCAGTGCGGAACACACAGTTTTGAGGGTGTTAACCTGCCGTGGCCCCCTTTGCCTGGCAAAGCAATAAAGCTATTCTTTTCTACTTCACCCAAAAAAAAAAAAAAAAAAGAAATTGGTGTCTCGTTGTCTAGGGCATCTTTATAAGAGGTGAGCTCCATCAAAGGTCAAAATATGAGTACAATAAAATAGTGAGAGAGTAAAAATAATTTAATTGGACATTAGCAAAGAAAGAAGAAATCTAACTAAGAAACTGGAAAAGGGTTGCTGTATTACATTAGGGTTATCAAAATTTCTTTAGAATTTGTAATCATCAATGCTTTAAGGTAAACAATAATTCAAGGTAATGACTAGCAATAAATAATCTACTGAGTCTTTGAAACGTCTAACACCCGGGAAGAGGAATAGAGGGGAAAGAGGTCTATTTTTACCTTATATCTGTAATTTTTTTATAATGGCGATTTTTCTCTTTTCTTCTCCACCCCCCCCAACCTCCTTCCATCAAAGTTCTGAGACTTTTAACCTTTTCCTCTTCCTATTATCCTACTTGTTCCTACTGCCCTTAAACAACATTTTCTAATTGTTTTAAAGTTTGAGAATGTGGGTGATTCATCAGTGCCTTAATTTTATATAGTAAGTCAGAAATTGCTCACTATCATTATTATTGAGGTGCACATTTTGAGTTAGGTTGTTCAAAGAAAGTTTCAGTTAAATAGTCACATTCACAGAATCCGAGTGGACTGGTGAGAGCCAGGAGTTGAGGGGATGGGGACATGGGGAGGTGATGGTCAAAGAGTACAGTTTCAGATGAATGAGATATGCTGGAGACCTACTGTACAGCACATTGCCTATAGCTAAAGTAATGCACTGTATCCTTAAAATTTGCTAAGAGTTTAGATCTTATGCTAATTCTTCTTACCACAGTGCAAAACAAATAATAAAGGGAGCAGGAGGAAAGTTTTGGAGTTGATGGATATGCTTATGTCTTTGATGGTGGTGATGGTTTCACAGGCATACACAAACTCATTGAGTTGTATATGTTAAGTGTGTACAGCTTTTTAACATGTCAGCTATACCTCAATAAAATGGTTTAAAAAATGTATCTCACTCACTCTCTGGGCTTCAAGTCTGCTTTCAACTTTTGCAGTGTTTTCTTGGATCTAATAACTCCCTGTTGGTGGAGATCCCAACTCTGGACACTCTTCCATGTTACTTTGAGGGAATCTACTGTACATTACATACATATTTAACCTGCTTCATGTGCATAGATTACTATCATCTATCAAGACTCACAGATGTGTTATACAATTCCTGAGACTCTTTTTTATTTTTGGCCACTCCACCCAGCTTGTGGGATCTTAGTTTCCCGACCAGGGATTGAACCTGGGCCACGGCAGTGAAAGTGCCGTGTCCCAACCATTGGACCGCCAGAGAATTTCCACACTGAAACTCATTTTTGATCCTATAAAAATGGTAGAGGGATTAGTTAGACTTAAAATAAACATACATTTTCCCAAGTAGGAAAAAAAAAATCAGATTCCAACTGGAGAAACATAAGTCAAGTGCCTGCTACTATGTGCTCAGTATTCTGCTGGTCACAGAAGTCGGTGGAGGGAGTGGTGGCTAACTCCCAAAATAGGAATTGAGTAAAATAAAAAATTTGACAGCACTTAATACTGCACTTAAGGGAGTTATAATCTCATACACACATACACAAACACACACAAATGCATATACTTTACACAAATAATCATATGATACTGCATAAGAATCATAAAACTAAACGTATTAGACTATTAAACTATAACATAAAACAAATTATCATTTTAAAATGATAATTTGAGGTAAGTCTAAAATCCTGCATGTTTTTGTTAACTTGTCTGCTTAAGCACCTATGAAACTCTCATATACCTATGGAAAATACACATTTGAAATGTGTATTATCATTACTGCAATCTGTTCTTTGATGAGTTGATGCATGCGTGGCAGTGATAAGGTTATAATATGACTTTTATAGTAATGATTTTTTAAGGTATTCTTTTGAAAAATTTATTTAGAGAATCTTAGTTACTTCCACATAGGCCTATAAGCTATATTCCCAGAATGCTGCCATTTAATTTTAAAGACTTCAACTTTCACATATCTTCAATTTTATTAAAGATGAAGCCCCCATCAGTTCTTCTTTATGTTTCTGGAGGTCACCATTATTCAACGTTCTTTTCATTCCTCTAATTAAGCCTGCATTCATCAATTGTAAAGAAGTGTAGTAAATACACTGAATATTTGAAGCAGTAGCATTGAGTCACTTTCTGTCAATAGTCATAGAAGATCAAACTTAATTCTAATGTGGATCAGTGTAAAACTCTCCTTAGTCCAGCAGCTAGAAGAATTATAGGCCTTGTTAAACCCTCTACCAAGTCACATACTTTCCTCGCAGTAATCAGGCTAATTGATTCCTGTAAAACAGTTCTGAGTTATTTGTCACTTCATACATTTATATGACAGATTTATTTTCTTAATGCTCTCAGTTGACAAACAATTAAGTTGCATATATAAATAATATAACAGCACCTTTTAATAATGCCAAGGAGGTAACACATATCAAACAATGGCAGAGGTTCATCATGAAGCTTTTTGAGTGATGGGAGTAATATGTTACTAATGATGCTGGTGGCCCAGGGGAAAGAAATTAGCTAGGCTTAGCCAAAGCAGCTGATTAATAGACATGAATAATGCCTTTGATATCCATGAGGTCTAATGGATATCGTTATATAAATGATTGACTTTTTATAAGCCACAAGCATTAATGTTCTCCAAATTATGGTAAAGGTCAAAAAGCACCATATAGTTTGATTCATTTTATCAACCAGAAGGCTTTGTGTTTTATAAAGTTCTCCCTATCTGATATTATTCTTGCGATATTTGATAGTGCCTCAAACACACATTCCTCCAGAGTTCTTGGCCTTACTGCATGTATCATGTATTGAATAAGTGCTATGTGTCAGACACTATGGTAGGCACATCAGTAATTTCAATTTTTGGAAACTTCACAGTTGCACTATTAGTATCATTATCCCCATTTCTAATCAAATTAACAAGATCATCTACATTAAAATAGGAACTCCTGTTCAGCAAAAGTCACTTCAAAAAAAACAAACAAAAATAAAACTCACCTCAAATAAAGTGAAAAGACAAACCTTAATTATGAAGAAAATATTTGCAAAAAATATTAAGATAGTAACTCCTGGGGAACTGTTGCACCTGTGCACAATGAATAATTCAAAGCTTAGCAATACATTTTTAGATTTACTTATTCATCTCATTAAACTATGTATCAAATAAAAAGCAAGGGCATGATCAATGTAAAGTCCAGGATAGTGATATCTTTAAGAGGGAGGGAGGAGACACTGGAAGAGATGGGAGAGAGCACAGAGGTAGATGTGAATTATCAGTAATGTTTTCAATTTTTGTTTTTGGTGGTATATTCCTTAATTGTTTAAATAAGAAAATAAATGATGGATTGGGTGAATGAATGAGAAATAAATATATACAAATAAGTAAAAATTTACAGCAATAAAAAGTTCGTCCCTCAAAAAAACAAGAATACAACTTTGTGCCTTAGTAAATGTCATCCAACTAACAAATGGCAGAACCAGCACTAAAAACATAGTTTTCTTTGCCTTACCTCAAAGTACTATCTTTACCAAGAAGATACTTCAAAATGATAGTGAATGCATTGCATACTTTCAATAATATTTGCTACTGGGATTAATTTTAGGTAAGAGGACAAAATGGAGATTGACTAGAGGAGTTTTTGTTTGCTTGTTTACTTAAAACTCTTCCATTCCTTATAATTCTCACTTCTGTCTTCTATGTAATTTTATTAATCATTCTAATTACTACATCCTCTCACTGTCTTTCACCTTTATTCAGATTTCCTAAGATTGATACATTTTTCTCTCTTCTTATGCTCATTTCTACCTTAGTTAAACCCTTTTCTTTTGATCATTCATTTTTACTATCCTTTTATTTCTTCTTCATTTTTCTTCCTGATTTTGGCTCTCCTTTTTATATTTTCACATTGCTTATCATTTTCATTTTACACTTTTTTATAGACACAGAATTAGGTGAACATTAATAAAATATATCTCTCAGCAGTATACGAAGCCTTCTTGTATGTTCACCAGTAGAGATCTTCAAAAAATGAATGTGAGAAATAGGATTCTAGTTCAAGAGACGATCAAAGTCACATTCTGGTCCTACCAAAGGTCATTACTCCTTTCTGTTTTTTGTTTTTTGTTTTTGTTTTTTTTTTACTAAACTCAGTAAATATTAAGAGTTTTATTTAATTGTTATCCCTCAAAGTTTTTAGATGGTGTGACACTGTTCTTAGCCTTCGAGAGAGACTAGTGGCCAGCAAGTTTTCTGCCTAAGATGGGGGAACATAATTCTATTATTTCAGATGATCTGAAACAAAGTCCTGATATAATTTAAGTTCAACAAATGTTAATTTAAAAATTGGTCGATATAACAATCAATTGCTTACATTCCCCAGTGTCAGGAAGATCAAAGTCTAGCCATGGAAACAGGCAAATAATTGCAATATATAACTGTGGGTTGAAAACAGTTTAAAATAAATGTTTAAGCAAACATGGCATAGTGTTTTGTTTAAAGAAATCTACTGTGTAGAAAAAGCAGAATAATAAAAGAGGAAACTTTAAATGATTATAAGAGGAAATATTAATAAAGATGATCTAGTCAACTTATATGATAAATTATCCCTCAGTGTAAAAACATAAAATAATAATTTTTGGTTTGTTTATTTAAAAAGCAATTAAAGTACAGATTTCCCCAAAGAAGTTATACAAATGGCCAATAAGCACAAGAAAGGATGTTCAACATCATTAGTCAATAGGGAAATGGAAATCAAAATTACAATGAAATACCACTTCATACCCATTAGGATGGCTAGAATATCAAAAAAACCTTTTTTTTTCTTTTGCCTCTCTTTCAATTTGACTTCCACTAGTGGTCATGCTTAGAAAATACATGAATAAAAAACCCTCATGTAACTCTTTTGTCCTTCTAAGTAAGGGCACCACCTTACTTGGATACTACATTTCTTCTTTTCATTATTCAGGATATGACTCCATTCTCACTCTTCACTTTTTCCCCTACATCACTGCCTACTCAGGTTGCAATAGCAAAATACCTCAGACTGGGTGGGTAGCTTTTAAAGAGCAGAAAATTATTGCTCACAGTTCTGGAGGCTAGAAGTCTGAGATCAAGGCACCATCATGGTCATGTTCTGGTGAAGGCCCTCTTCCTGGTTAAAGCCTGCTCACTCTCCACCGTGTCCTCAAATGGTAGAAAGGGAGGTGGAATCTCTCTGAAGCCTCTCTTATAAAAACGCTGATTCTGTTCAGGAAGCCTCCATCCTCATGACCTCAGCACCTCCCAAAGGCCCCACCTCCTGATACTATCCTCTTTGGGGGTTAGGATTTCGACATATGAACTTGGTTGGAGGGGAGACACACTCAGACCATAGTAATCATCAAAATCTCCCTCTCTGCTGGATCAAACGTAATGGTATACAAACACCTTGCAACTCCTCCTATCTTAAAACCAACCGAACAAAATCCTTCTCTTGACCCCACTTCCTCTCCAAATACACTCCCTATATTTCCTCCATTAGAACCAACATTTCTGAAAATGTTATCTATTTTTATTTGCTCTAATTCCTCTCTTTATGGTTTCTTAGAAATCCATTCCAATTGAGCATTTATTAGCAGTACTCATCTGCACCAGCCCCTTTCAAAGTAATCAATCAACTCCAGGATTCATATCTCTATCTTGAGTGAACTATTTAAATTTAAGCACCACTGGCACAGTAGATCTCTCCCTTCCCCTGGGAATATCTTTCATCTTTTTGCTTCATACATTGTTCCTTTATCAATTTTTCCATTTCCCCATGTTGGAGTGAATGGAGTATCACTCTTTGGCCTTCTTTTCAATACATATTAATTACTTTGCTGACCTCTTCTTCAAATACCATTTTCTCAAATACTGATGATTAGAAAATTTATGTCAACAACTTAAATCTACCCTGTGAACATCAAATTTTTAAAAATGACTGGTAATTCAATATTGCACTTGTTATCACAGACAGATCCTAGCATGACCCCCAATAATTCTATCTCTTCTATGGGTGTGGTTTGTGGCACCCCAAAACAATTACCATAGTAACGTCAAAGATCACTGATCACAGAGCACCATACTAAATATAATAATAAGGAAAAAGTTTGAAACACTGTGAGAATTAACAAAGCATGACACAGAGACATGAAGTGAGCAAATGCTGTTTGAAAAATGGCCCTGATAGCTTACTCTATGCAGGATTGCCACACACCTTCAATTTGTAAAAAACATAATATCTGTGAAGCACAATAAAGCAAAGCAAAATAAAATGAGGTATGCCTGTACAAATAATTGGCAAACAATTTTTAAAGCTCACATATATATTAATAGTATTTATTAATATTAATTTCCTGACTTTGATGATTATAGCATGCTAATATATGATGTTAACATTTGGGAATGCAGAATCACAGGCATACTGGAACTCTACTATTTTTGGAACCATTAACATTTTTACTCACAAAATACAAAGTCTTAATAAAAATTTAAAAAAGATTTTTTAATACATGAAACCTATACCAACATTACCACGGTAATGTTGAAAAATTATAAGTTGAACCATATAAAGTCAGGGACCATTTGTATATAGATTTTATTTATCCATTCTGCTAATCTCTGCCTCTTGATTGGTGTGTTTAATCCATTTACATTTAATGTAATTCCTGATAAGATAGAAGCTGTCTCTGCCATGTGCCATTTTACTTATTTTTCTACATCCCTTTTTACCTCTGTTCCCCCAATACTGTCAGCTTTTGTGTTAAAAAGGTATTTTTCATGGTATCATTTTAATTCTCTCTTTTTTTTTTTTACTATATATTTTTGAGTTAAACTCTGAGTGGTTTCATTGTGATTTCAATTAGCATCTTAACTTAAAACAATCTAGTTAGGATGAATACTAATGTTATTTCAACAGTATAAAAAATTTCCTCCAAAATATCAACAGTGTTCTATAATTATTGCATTAGGCAGGGTATAATTTCCTACGGCTGCTTTCACAGATGACCACAAACTAAGTGGCTTGAAAGAAGAGAAATTTATTCTATCACAGTTATGAAGGCTAAAAGTCCAAATCAAATTGTCAGCAGGGCCATATTCCTTCTGAAGTCTCCAAAGAAGAGTCCTCCCTTGTCTCTCACAGCATCTACTGGCTCTCAGAAATTCTTGGTGCTCTTTGGCTTGCAGCTTCATTATTTCAATTTCCATCAGCACATGGACACGCAGAGCTGTATTGGCTTCTATCATCTGTACCACAGGTCTTCTGGTGCAGCAGCAAGCTGCCCAGCACTCTTGTCCTCAGCAGTCTCCAGGCACCTAGTGTATGCTGGGTCCTGTCAGCACTCCAAGACAGGCAAGACAGAAACTAGTCCTCCAGGCAATTCTCAGCAAAGCCAGATTGTTGGAAGCATGCTCCTGAGGGAGAAGCCAGGAGTTGGGGGTTTTCTCCCACTCATTCCACACTGAATTGGAGGGAGAGACTAAGGCAGGTGAGTGCATGCTAACCTAAGCCTTCACCTTTGTTCTCAGCAGCCCTCACTCTGACACCTTTTCCTGTCAGTGAGTTAATTCAGGCAAGACAGAAACCAGTCCCTCATGCAGTTCCCCTAAAAATCTTCCCATTGGACTTATACTCTAGTTTTCCCTTTCCCTCTCCAAGAAGCCAGGAGCTGAGGGTTTTCTCCCAGGGGATCATGCAGCACTTAGCCAAGGGGAGGGACTATGGCAAGTAAATGGCACAGATCTTCCTCTCAGCTACAATATGCCTGATTTTATGCTCACCCAGGGTACAGAAGCCTCTTAACCGTTATATGGATTTTTCACAAAGGGCATTGTTTTGTTTATTGTTATTGAATCAATGTCTCCATGGGGGGGAGGAGGGCCTGAGGCTTCCCATTCTGCCATCTTGCTGACGTCCCAGAAAATAATCTCAGAAACTCCACATGGTTTACGTATGATGGAGAATCCATTCTTGTAAGATACTTTATTTTTTCCTCTGTGACATTCATTTACCTGAGACTTGAAACTTAGGGAGGTAACAGCTGATTCTCAAAGCTCTGAAGCAGATAATGTAAGTGCTTTTTTAAAAAAATTTTCTTTCAGCTTCAGAGACGTGGAGACTGAGACTTAAGTTTCCATATGCTCCAAGGCTAGATGAAGTTTTCTTTGGTTAAATAAAAAATGAAAGAAAAATTCATCTATGGCCTGATTTCCCTGTGCTCTCACTATTCATGTTCAAAAGTTTCTAGGCTAATTTGAAGATGGGCTAAAAGTAGAAAAAGACAAGTAAAAAAATAAAAATGGGGAATTCTTCAAAATTATGAAAGTACAGTGCAGATTTTCAACTGTTTGAAGGTAGCAGATCTTTCTGAATATCTGAAGAATGCCAGAGGAACAGAATCAAGTTGTCTATTCTCCACACCTCTTGAATATGGCTTTCCCAAAGTTGATATTTATTTTTATCTAAGAAGTTTTCTCACTAGGTTCTTTATTATATCTTAGCCTTCACACAGGAACTATGAATTTAGCATTACTAGTTTGAATGTCTTGTGATTGATGAGTGCGCTAGGTTGCGAGTTGGTTCATGTTCACTGAAGAGCTAGACCACATCTGAATTTTATATTTATGTTTTATGATAAATAGAACAAAATGACACTTTTGTGTTGGATCCATTTCTAAGTAATTGGTTAATTGCTTACTACTGGAAATAAAGACCCTTCTTAGCATTTTATGTTCTCATATAAGAAGCAGGGTTGAAGTTGGTGGATTTAGTCAATTCAAACAATATATTGTAGGCTATAAGTTGGCTGTCTTCCGAGGTATTTATGGACCACCTCCTACATGATTCTTAAGAAACTGACTTTCAGTTATAGATCCTTAAAGAAAATAAGGCAGATATAGGACTACTCAAATAGGAGAATATAGAGAAAAATGGGAACTATTATAAACTCAAAGCCCATTTCGAGGGTAAAAATCACAGAGTATATATATCAAAAAATGCATCTGAAGATCTCCCATAGCTCTGTGTCCTTCTGAATAGATTGTTCAAATAATGAGGAATCATTCTAATAATTGAAAAAACAAGCTTGTATATTTTGGAAATAATGATTGAATCTTATTTTAATAAACTAGTGAGGCACTCCCAGTCATGTGATAATTTGTTCACTATTTAAGCTATAGTAAGCTGCTTTTTAAATATATTTTATTGAGGTATACAATGTTATGTTAAGTTTTGCTGCACAGCAAAGTGCCTTCAATATATTTCTAGTTACATGGTATAATCTCTGAACAAAATAGGTGGAAGCTACACAAATTTTAAGCATTAACATATTGCTTAAACTATGGTTTAGGTTCTGTGATCTCTTTGTAACATTAGGAATCAGGTGTAAAGGCCCACGCATTTCATTCATGAAATGTTCCAAATAATAGTCCTTTAAATGATTGCCCTTCCAGTATCTTTGTTTTATAGCTTATGTGACAGAAGTTATTTTTCCAACAAGTCTATAGGGACTCAAAAATTAGATTCCTGAATGTTAGATGCTTTGCAGCATGAAGTGTACTTTAAAATATTTCAGCATAGGCAATGTGGTATTACGTACTCAATAGTTTAAGTTGCATTCCAGGATTACTCAGATTTCTTAATTAGAAATTTATATCTGAGAGGTATTTAGTTAGCATTCTAATTAGAAAGATCACACTGCATAAGTGGCTTCCAAAAGTGCTTCATTTATCTTTATATCTGATCAACAGCAGTGGTTTTTGATTAGAATAATATTTGTTAGAAATACTTTTGTTATTGTTGTGTGTATATGTTTTAAATAAGCATAATTAAAGCATGTGAATTGTCTACATGTCATTGAAATAGTCTTTACCTTTGCAAGAACAGGGTATAAAAACTTTAGAAATTGTGTAGCTTGTAATCTTAGAGATAAGACACCAGGCTTGTTTCTTAAAGTTCCTGGGTTATCTTGAATTGGAGGATTATGATTATGGTTGATGGAGTCAATAAGTTAACTCAAACTGCCTCCAGCATATGGACTTGTTTACATCAAATAAATTATTTGTGAAAATGTGGTCTGAACAGTTAAACAACAGGTGGCTAGAACTTGATCCAGATTACAGAACAATTTAAATAATTGTTTTTATGCTTGCTTGATAATCAGTGTTTAGATATAAGTTTAATTACATCTGATTAGACATATTTTTATTTTAAACTGGTAGTTAGACCTTTGGGTAGTGGCTCATCCTTGCCAACAATTAGAGATTACTCATATCTACAAAAATGATCTACTAGTTTTATACTACACACAAAAAATTAATATAGGTACTTTGTAACAACATGTTTCTGTTGTATGCAATGCTCAAAATAAGAGATCGAGCATTTTGGGGTCATGTATTTTT